>NW_024033311.1:0-8054 GCF_002237135.1 Teleopsis dalmanni
AATATAAATTTTTACAATTTTTTTAATTTATTTTTAAATTTTGCATTATCTTGGCTACTTTTTAGTAGCCACTTTGAGTTCTTATATAATAGAACTTTTATTAAAAAGTCCAATAAAATTTCGCGATGGCTCCCGCACATAGGCTCCTCAAACCAATTTTCGCTTTGTTCATTTTTTTTCATTTCTTCTTTTATGCTATTTATTATAATTTTTTTAATGATATTCTCTGGTTGCTAACTTGGTGCTGGTAAGAAAAGCATATGCTGTCTCTATCAGCTGTTTTGAGCAAAACACAATTTTTTTGTTTTTGTTTATTTTCCAAATTAAAGTTTAATTGCTTAAAATAAAAAAACTTTAAATTCGCAAAACCGAATTTCACCTTTTCAAATCAGGCACCATTTTGATAAATATCTTTTGTTTATGATCAATGGATCAAGTGTTCATAACTTTAAAATTTGAAATTTAACTTTCCGGATTAAAAACAATAAAAACTTTTATTTAAAATAACGCACTCGCTTCTAAAAAACTTTCGTATACTTCTAAAATCCTACGTGACTCATCGAAAATATAGGGTTAGACACTTAGAAAGAGTACGATATCAACGCTGGAGTTCCTCAGGGTAGTGTCCTTTAGCCGCTTCTATAATTAATCTATACAGCTGACATTACACAATACCCAAACAATTTGCTGACAACGTTCGCTGACGACACTGCTATAGTCAGTATCGACCGTGACTGCACTATAGCTGCACAAAGTTTATCCAGGCATCTCGGTTTGATTGAAGAGTGGCTTGCAAAATGGAGAATCAAGGTGAATGAAACTAAATGCGTTCAAGTAATTTTTACTCTGAGGAGAGAATCATGCCCTGCAGTTAAAATTAATAATATGGTTAAAACTCAATCACATTCTATGAAATATCTGGGAATTCATATAGATAAAAGGCTCACGTGGACAAGTCATATTGAAGCCAAAAGATGTCAATTAAATCTTATATATAAGGAATTGTACAGGCTTCAAAACCGCAACTCTAAACTCAGTCTCGATAAGAAATTGCTAATTTACAAATCAATATTACAGCCAATTTGGATTTATGGTGTAGAACTATAGTGTTCAGCGTGTAACACAAATATAGAAAAAATCCAGAGAGTGCAAAATAAAATTCTCCGACAAGCTACGTGCGCCCCTTGGTATGTCAAAAACAAAAATTACACAAAGATCTAAATTTACCAACTGTTGAAGAAGTTATTCGCTAATATACACCTAAATTTCGAGAGAGACTCAAGCCGCATCCAAATCCTCATGTTCGACACTTATCTTCTGCAACTGCACTACATCGCCTTAAAAGAAAATAATTGATAAATATGAATACCCTATCTCAATAGCATACATATTAGCTTTTTAAGATTTGCAAATTTGTTATTAATTACTATTTAGAGAGATTCAATATATAAACCAATGAAAGAAAAAAAAAATGAAGGTTAAATATACCTTCAAACCTTACATTATAAACTGAAACAGATTTTTAACTTCGATTAAGTACTTTTTGGAAAGTAGAAGTTCTAAAAGTTTTTAAGGAAATGCAACCACCAAACATTTGTTTACCTTTTATTTGGAAAATTGTCAAAAACAGCTTTCTCAAACTGTGAAAATGCCATAAAAAGCTTTTATTTAGGGTATGTTCAATATATTCATTTGCATTTGAAACATATTTGGAGCTCATTCTAACGTCGTTGGAACGCATTTATACAGAATGAGATCCAATGGATCTCATTTGCGCTTGAGATTTTGTATGCAAAAATGAGTCATTTGTTTCTCATTTTCGATTGATGACCAAAATGAGGCTTTTGAGGCCAGTAGGGGTATTCGCTCTCTCTTGCAAACTCATTGCAAGGTGCACGAAATGCACAAATTGTACGAGAATGCAAATAACAACAACAAAATACACGCACAAAATTTCGTGCAATTGCGTGCAATCTTCCAATACTAAAACCTATAGGGGTATTCACTCTCTCTTGTAAACTCATTGCAAGTAGCACGAAATGCAAGAATGCTATATAAAAACTGCAAGACTGCGAAAACACCTCTGTTGCAGAATTGCATCATCAAAATGAGTCAGCTGTTTTTATAAAAGTATAACAATGCCGCGAACAAGTGAAATACAAAAATGTATAGATTTTTTTATTGAAAATAGTGCTTTTAATATTCTGATTGAAGGTATTAACATGTTGTTCTATTTGTTAGATGATGCAAATTACTGAGAAGTGATGGAGCAATTAAATGAAGACCTTTTGTTTACTTTAGTAAACCATCACGGAAATCACCAACCCATACCAAAATCTATTCAATGGAGATCTACCATTCTTTAAGAATTTGATGAAGGCCGTTTTCGTCAGATGCTTAGAGTAAATTGGAACAAATTTTCCTTAATACTCTCACTAATAAACACTAGCGCGGAGTTCACCAATTCCCATTCAATTCAACAATTCCCGCTCGATCTTCAACTTGCTATTGTTTTACATCGTTTGGGTTTATCAGGCGAAAATGCGGCTAATCGCAAAGTCGCTACATTATTTGGTGTTGGAAATGGGGAAACAATTTATAAGATAACCCGAAGAGTCTTTCGCTCCATATTGGAACTGCAAACCAAGTTTATAATGTGGCCAGATGTAGCTGAACGACAAAATATAGTTGAGAAAACCTATTATAAGCTTCCACATTGCATTGGATATTGACAGTACTGAAATAAAACTTGCCGAAGCACCAGTGGTTAACCATACATCCTATTTTTCAAAAAATAGGGTGTATTCAATAAAAGCACAAGTCATATGTGACTATCAGCTGAAGATTCGACATGTAGCAGTTGGTCACTTTGGAAGTGCACATGATACTCGCATGTTTCGTATAAGCGCTCTCTGCATCCAAGAAAATTCTTTATTTTCCTCAGAACAATGGTTAGCAGGCGATTCTGTTTATCCATTACTTAAAACTCTTATAACTCCGTTTCGGTCAAACTCCCAACAGCTTGACTACTCCAAACGTAAAACTTTTAACTTACGCCATAGCAGATTTCGTTTAAGGATTGAACATTGTTTTGAACTTCTGAAGGAACGCTTCGGTAGTCTTAAGGAGTTAAGAATCCGTATTCAGAATGATACGAGTCATAATTTTTGTTCAAATTGGTTCCCTCTTTGTTGCATATTGCACAACATTTGATACGGAACACGTGGATTACGTACATGACAACGACGAAGAATCTGATGAGCTTATGCAGAATGAAGCTACTCAGAGAACCAATGAAGGAGCTTCGAAGCGCTTCAATAATTACGAATAATCAATAATTTACGAATACAAATATATAAAACATACATATATGTATATATATTTAATATATAATTAAAAAGTCAATTGCGACATTACCTTTTTCCAGTAGGTTTATTTCAAGACAAGAATAACATAATGTATAAAAACGTATATACATATTAATATATGTAATAATAATATAATATAAAAATAATTAGTGTAATAAAAATATAACTAATTCTTAATTTATTATTGTTATTTGTTATATTTTTTATCGAGGGGGGTAGTGGGGCTTTGCACAGCAGAACGCACGACTTTCGGTGCAGAGTTGGATGATGTGTTGTCTGCAGACGATTCAATAAAATAAACTTCGTCGCCTAGCGCAGAACTAGCTGGTGACTGTAACAATGTGTCCGTACATATCACAAGCGGCTGAAAATTAGACATGCGTCCAAACACTTCATTCAATAGTTCAAAATGTGGACAAATTTTCGTTAGTTTCGCTGAAATCGATAAATAGATAAACTAATTCACAAATGTATATGTATATAATATTATATTTGTGAAAACTTAATTAATGGCCACATCGTTTTAAATCATTGAACGAAACATATCTCGAAATTTTACTAACCGTCAATTCAAATTTAAAAATGAGAAGCAAAAAATGTCAAAACAGCTGATTTCTGGTCTGTTGCAAGCAAATATACATAGGTTTTAGTATTGGAAGATTGCACACAATTGCACGAAATTTTGTGCGTGTATTTTGTTGTTGTTATTTGCATTCTCGTACAATCTGTGCATTTCGTGCACCTTGCATTGAGTTTGCAAGAGAGAGTGAATACCCCTTATGTATATTTGCTTGCAACAAAACAGAAATGACAGAAATCAGCTGTTTTGACATTTGTTGCTTCTCATTTTTAAATTTGAATTGACGGTTAGTAAAATTTCGAGATATGTTAATCTATGGCTATGCTATATACATGCGTTTCGTTCAATGATTTAAAACGATGTGGCCATTAATTAAGTTTTCACAAATATAATATTATGGTCGTGTGCGAGTTAGGCTAAGTTGCGTTCTAAATGAGGGAAATTCTAAGTTGTGCCGATAATGTAGTTATGTGTCGATACTTAGCATATTTTCGAGGTGGCTAAGTCGAGACTAAATGGCCAGGGTTGCCATTTTAGTATTTTCGTAAGATAATATTTTCATAATTGAATTCAAATAAATATAAGAATATGAAGAAAATGACAATAAAAAATAATTTTATTAAAACGTTTTGTTTTATTTGTATTAAAAAAAATTAATCATCGTTATTAGAAAACTTTTAACATTTGCAATAAATTCTGTAAATATTTGTATTTTCTAAAATTTTAATTACTTTTATTTAATATTATAAACATTTCCTTGATAAAATTTTATTATAGTGGCTGATTCCAAAAAAATAATTGAATTTCTTTTCATTGACTTGGCAACATTGTTTTGGTAATTTTTGACATTTGAATAATTTGTTTGTGTTCAACATTGTTTGTAAGCAATTTGTATATTGAAAAGGTAAAACATCTTGATCCGCTTTGGTAGCCAAACCTAAAAAGTACACAGAAATGTGAACCTGTCTTTAGTTGGGTAGTTCATTTCACTGAGCTACCAATAAATGATGTAGTACAAAAAGCTGAACATGAAAAAGATGTTTTTTTTTTTTGTCAAAGAAGCCAATGTTGGAAGTTTTGCAAATGAAGAACAGACTGCTTTACATTATGCTGTTAGTGGTGGTCACTTTGATTGTGTACGTTCTTACCATCATTTAATGCAAATAGCAAACTAATTGATAGAAATGATCAAACATGTTAGGATGTTACTGATAATAATGATATTCGCATGCTGTTGTCTTCATAACAAATATAATTTTTGACTTACCTTTTAATTCAGACCTTGTAATGATTGTAAATACGGTTTTAGTACTTCATTAATAAATAAAATAAAATTTCATTTATTCGACACAATTATTTTCTGAATTTTTTATATATAAACCTGGCTAGATTTAAATTTACTTTGTAACAAAAACTCTATATGATGGTGGCTTAAATAACTTCAAAATAAGGGTATCATTAGCACTAGTGGCATGTAAAATATTGAATTTTTGCCTTAACGATATTATTTGTTTCAAAAATATTGGTACTACTCTTTGCACGAGATGCTTTAAATAATTTTTTTGTAAACTACATTGAATATTTTTTTGGTCTACAGCATGTCTTGAGTCGAGAATCACTGCTCTAATTTATGCAATGTCTGCAAACATTTTGTTGTTAAGGCCGAGATAAGTGCTTTGATTTATTGAATCCTACTTGATCTCGTTTTCTTACGAACGATGAAACTTTCTCTAAAGTTTTTAGTGGCAATGGTTAGTTGATGCTGAGTAAGCCCGAGACAAAGTCAATAATCCCCTAGATTTTTATTGTACTGTGGCATGTTACGAAATTTTTTATTTAGAAAACGCAACTTAAGAGGTTTTGAAAAAAAATTTAGGACAAAATATTTTTTATATAAATTAAAATCATCTACAACTGTAATAAAATATATAGTAATAAGACCAAAATTTTAATAACAAAAAAAAAAATAATTATGCGTTTCTGACAAAAAATTAGCAAATACAAAAAACGTAAATGTTATATTTAGTCCATCGGTTAAGAGAGTGATTACGATAAGTAAGTCACCGGTACAAATGAAAATAGACTCGGGGGCAAGTTACTCAATAGTAAGTGAAAAGTTATTTAGAGAAAAAATGTCGTATATTCCGCTAAAACCAAGTCAAATACAATTAAGAACTTGGGGAACAGAGAAAAATCTTAAACTGAGTGGAGAAGCAGAAATACCAGTCTCGGTTGGGAACGTCACAAAGAAACTAAAGTTGTTAGTAGCAGCAGGTGATGGTCCGGCTCTAATTGGTCGAAAATGGTTTAACGATTTGGGAATTACTATAACTAGCAATTTATGCAATATAGAGTCAACTATTCCAGTACAAGTGATGAACTTCAGTTCAGTTTTTGATGGAAATCTTGGAGATTACAAGGGAAATCCTGTGAAGTTACAAATGTCAGTTTCAAGTAAACCGAAATTTCTTCGATATCGACAAGTGCCTTTTGCACTAAAACTCAAGGTGGAAGCAGCATTAAAGAAGTTGGAAGATGAAGGCGTACTGCGTTCAATATCCTTTAGTGAGTGGGCAACACCGGTTGTACCTATTATTAAACCAGATGGTAGCATACGCATTTGTGAGATTATAAGTGCACAGTGAATCAAATGCTTTGCAAGGAAACGTATCCATTACCTACTAATACAGAAGTGCTAGCAGCATTAGCAAATTGTAAGTGGTTTACAAAGCTGGATTTAGATCGAGCGTATACACAGGTGAAGGTTGACCAAGAATCAGCAAGCATACTTACATTAAACACACATCGCGGACTTTTTGAAGTTACAAGATTACCGTTTGGAATTTCAACGGCACCAGGTATATTTCAACGGATGATGGAAGGAGTTCTTAAGAACATAGATGGTGTGATTATTTATTTAGACGACATTCTAATTGGCGGAACAACTTTGGAAGAGTTGTGGGATAGAACACAAACTGCTCTGAAATGTGTACAGGATGCAGGATTGAAGCTTAAAAAATCAAAATGTGTTTTCGCAGTACAAGAGATAACATTTTTGGGGTTTAAGATAAGCCGAGAAGGAGTGCGTCCAACTGACGAAAAGGTGAAGGCAATAGCTCAAGCACCAGAACCAATAAATAAACAACAGCTACAAGCTTTTCTTGGGTTAATTACATTTTATGATAGATTTTTACAATACTAAAATATGATATTTGCCTATGACATGATGGAAAACACCGGAGTAGCGCAACCACAGTTGTTATAAGTGTAAATGCTCTTAATATGTTTGGCTGTCAAGACTCAGCTATGCCATACAGTAACAAGAGTTTCATGAAGAATATTCATAAACACCATATTATACAATAATTGATTATTTTTTATATATTAAGTTTTTTTATTATGTTCTTATATCAAATACAATAGAATTATTAACTAAATTTTATTACTTAAATTATATAGAATACAACTATAAACCTTAGATAACTAATTATACATTAACTTAAATTAACTAGAACTATTAACTAAATTTAATTACATATTACTTATAACTATTTAAAATAAAATTACTTATATAAGGGTGAATAATATTATTTATTGTTAATTTTTCTAATCATTCATAAATATTATTAGACTAATATTTTTACATAAATATAAATTTTTACAATTTTTTTAATTTATTTTTAAATTTTGCATTATCTTGGCTACTTTTTAGTAGCCACTTTGAGTTCTTATATAATAGAACTTTTATTAAGAAGTC
Source organism: Teleopsis dalmanni (assembly GCF_002237135.1). Classification (NCBI taxonomy): domain Eukaryota; kingdom Metazoa; phylum Arthropoda; class Insecta; order Diptera; family Diopsidae; genus Teleopsis; species Teleopsis dalmanni. The sequence goes on from NW_024033311.1 coordinate 7,706, forward strand.
CAATAAAATTTCGCGATGGCTCCCGCACATAGGCTCCTCAAACCAATTTTCGCTTTGTTCATTTTTTTTCATTTCTTCTTTTATGCTATTTATTATAATTTTTTTAATGATATTCTCTGGTTGCTAACTTGGTGCTGGTAAGAAAAGCATATGCTGTCTCTATCAGCTGTTTTGAGCAAAACACAATTTTTTTGTTTTTGTTTATTTTCCAAATTAAAGTTTAATTGCTTAAAATAAAAAAACTTTAAATTCGCAAAACCGAATTTCACCTTTTCAAATCAGGCACCATTTTGATAAATATCTTTTGTTTATGATCAATGGATCAAGTGTTCATAACTTTAAAATTTGA
>NW_024033312.1:0-8053 GCF_002237135.1 Teleopsis dalmanni
ATATAATATATTTATAACAATTTGTGCTTAATGACAAATTTAAATAATTGAAAATAATAAACTTAATTTAAACTAAACTAAAATGTTTTAAATATATAGTTATCATTACGGTAAAGTTAAGATTTTCAAATAGAGAATAAAAAATAAACAAGTTTAATTAATTTAGATTCTGGGATGCAATTAGGCTTTTTCTATATTTTTTGCCGTCTAACAATTTAATTATTTGTTTTTCTGCAAATATTTTAATTAAACATTCTTCCTCCTCTTTCATCTAATTTTTTCTTTTCATTTCCTTTTTCTCCATATTTTTAGTTATTTGGTTAGTGTTATTTGTAATAAAATTCAAATTATTTGTACCTATTTACTGTTAACAGCTGACAATTCAAACCTTAAACTGCTTTTAAGGTGTTTACGCAAAGATTAAAAGTGACATTTCTTACTAAAAGTGATGTTAAACTACATTTAGTAAGCTAAAAGTGCTTTTAAGCAAAATTCAATTTAGGGTGTTTACTCGATCTTAAAATCGATTTTAAGAGCCTTAAAACAACTTTTAAGGCTCGCGTAAACGTAGTGATATACTCCTAACTAACCCCATTATAGGCGTGAATACGTTCATACATTCCAAACTAAACCCAAACTAAGCCAATTGTTTGGGAGACAAGTTAAAAAAGTATTATGATCAGATCAGATAAGATTTTCAGATTTTTGAATATAATTTAATAAAATTATTATTATAATAAATTTAATATTTTCTAATTTTTATTTATTTATTTTATCCACTAGGGTTTTTATCACAAATTAAAGCATTAACTATTGTTATTTAAAACAATAGATAATGAAAGAAACTCAAATTCTGTAATGAATGGGATTCCTATATTAAGTTAAAATAAACTTTTGCAATTATGCGCAGGTAAAACATTGCTTCTTTTAACTCAAATTTTAGTTAAAGCATTAATAATTTCATTATTTAATAAAAAAGATATTTTACTTTGTTTTATTGTATATAAGAAAATAATAAATTATATACATATTTAAATAATAAAATTATTATTATTATTAGTTGGCCATTACAGACGTGGGTTGTCCTTGGCCCCGTCGAATAGCCTCCGCCAGTCAGCCCGATTAGTTGCTTTCTGATGCCAGTTGGTAGTATCGAGCGCCCTCAAATCGTTGGTCACCTGGTCCTTCCACCGATGATGCAGACGTCCTCTACCGCGTTTTCCACCTGCGGGTACCGAATCCAATACTTTTCTAGCCGGAGCACTTTCTTTCATTCGCACGACATGACCAAGTCAGTGTAGCCGATTAACTATGCACTTAACTATGTCAATTTCGCGGTATAGCTCATACAGCTCATCGTTCAATCTAATTCGATACTCGTTGCCAACGCGTATGGGACCATAGTTCTTCCGAAGAATTTTTCTCTCGAATGCTCCTAACGCCTTCTCATCACCGTTGGTAATTGTCCAAGCTTCTGCACCATACAGCAAGACAGGCATAAGAGATTTGTAGAGTGTGATTTTTCTTTGTCGAGAGAGGGTTTTATTTCTCAATTGCTTACTTAGCCTTAGTAATATTTGTTGGCAAGAGTGATTCTTCGTTGAATCTCAAGGCTGACGTCATTCTTGTTGTTTAAGCTGGTTCCTAAATAAACAAAATGTTTCACAACTTCGAACTTATAATTGTCAACAGTGACGTAGATCCCAAGACGCTCAGGAGATTTGTTTGTTGACAGAAAGTACTTTGTTTTGTTTTCATTTACCACAAGACCCATTTCCTTTGCTTGTTTTTCTAAGTTGAAAAATGCGGCACTGTCGACGAGGGTTTTCAGACAAATAATATCAATATCGTCGGCATACGCAAACAGCATCACACTTTTGTAGAATATGCCAGTACGGTTTAAATCTGCTGCTCGAATTATCGTTTCCAACATTAGGTTAAAGTAGTCACACGACAAGGAGTCACTCTGTCTGAAACCTCGTTTGGTATCAAACGGCTCGGAGAGGTTCTTTCCAATTCTAACGGAGCTGGTGGTGTTGCTCAACGTCATTTTACATAGCCGTATAAGTTTTGCTGGGATACCAAATTTAGACATAGAGTGTGTTTTTAGTCGCAGTGTCAGAAGCAGCTTTGAAGTCGACAATTAGATTGTGTGTATAGATTTATTTTTCTTGAGTCTTCTCCAGGATTTGACGCTCTGTGAATATCTGGTCTAGGGTGGATTTGCTAAGTCTGAAGCCACACTGATGAGGTCCAATCAGTTGATTTACGATTGGCTTCAATCTTTCACAAAATACGTTTGACAGAACCTGCGATAGTTGGCGCAGTTTGCAGGATCACCTTTTTTGTGGATTGGGCAAAGAATCTTAACTTCCAATCGTTGGGTATGCATTCGACCATATGTTGCGAATTAGCTGTAGCATGCATTTTGATAGCTATAGCTTCCAGCTTTAAACAGCTCAGCCGGTAAACCATCGGCACCTGTAGCTTTGTTGTTTTTGAGCCGCGTTATAGGTGTTTTAACTTCATTATGATCGGGAGGTGAGACGATTATTTCATCACCAACGATTGAAAATTCGGAATCATCTTCGCTTTCAGTCACATTACTACTACCGCCATTTAGCGGTTTCAAGTAGTGATTCCTTCAAATATTAAGCATGCTTTGGACATCTATCACCAGATTACCGTTTTCATCTTTGCAGGAATCAACTCCGAGTTTATAACCATTTGTCAGGCTTTTAATTTTTTGACAGAATTTTCGTGCCATATTCCTGTCGCCCTGCTTCTCAAGCTCTACGTACTCACGTCCTTCTGTTTCCTTCTTTTTTCGCCTGAAAAGTCGTTTTTCTTCCCTTTTCTTTTGCCGATATTGCGGCTTGATAATAATAAAATTATTAAAATAATAAAATAAATATGTAAAATAACAATTTTGTATTATTTACTTTTAAAATATTCATTATATTTATTTCTGATCATTTATCCAGCAGACAAATAATGCGATTTTTACATCTAAATCAACATATGATATGCAATTCTTTTCTTTGTTTTGCTCAGTTTCTTACTTTTCGTCATTAAAAAGTGCCATGGTTGCCAAAATTCAACAAAACAAATTTGAAACTGTTGTTGTTCCCAATGTGATGGGATTATATTTGAGATTTAATGAAAACACATTAATTATATGAACAGTTTATTTTTATTTTATTTAATCATTTATTAGTATATTATTATTATGATCTTAGTCAGATCACGTTCTACAATGGACTGTCTTCAGAAACTTATTCTAAATCTTACAATAGTTTCATTGTTTATTTTTAATTGATATATTTATCTTATTCTAACAATATTCTCTTAATTCTAATTGGTTATTCTTATATACTTTGCAATTATAATTTCCATATACTTCCTATTTATAAATGACACATTACTTAAGACAAGAAATGCATAGTAAGTACTTACTGTGCATTTGTTTGCCATGTGTCTCATATTCACATGTGTTCCGATTTGTGTGGTGTCAATATATTTGACACCACATGAGCTCTTAACCGAATTTCAAACGGCAAATTATTTATGTCAGAAGTATCATTTTCTGACTCATGCCATAAATTACTAAAATGCAATGGTTAGCTCATTTAAATCAGAACATAAGTGTAAAGAAGAATATGAATGCAATAGTCATCAAAGGCGGCTTTAACATTGAGTAAGGTCAACTATAGATATACCATTACACCAAAACTGCTGTCTCTAAAGCCATTCAGAATAAGGGAGTTGTGTTTTTGGGAATAGCGTGGGAATAGGGAGTTTTGTTCCCTCGGAGTATTCAGAATTGCTATGTTAATGTTTTCTTACCATAAGACCTATGTACAAATAAAAAAGGAAATAAAAACAAAAATATATATGATTTGATATATGATTGCAATATTCGTTGAAATTTCCAATGAAAGTTCACAATAGTTCGCTTATTGCGTTGGTAGGACTTCGTTTTAACTGACTGAAATGTGTGACCAGTATACAACTACTGGCATAGATAGAGAAAATAGTGTTGTTGTTTTGCGTACATTTCGGCCAGTATAGGCCAGTAACTTGCTGTCTTTTCCATACTTGCAAGCCACCGAAAGACCTAATATTAACATTATTTGCGACACCCTAGCAACAATTTAACTGAAGCACTATTAACAGCACATAATGCAACTTTTAATATTTTATCGACGCTCCAGTTAAGTTGTTGTCCCAGCTTAACATTGAATTTTTTTCATTCAGTCTTTCAAAAATATACTCGCAACTTACGAAAGAAAGCGTGTGAAGTAACAACAATGCTTTTAAAATCTTAAAACAATAAGAAAAAAATTGTCATCATTGTCCTTCTATTATTCATATTGTTTTCTTTTATTTAAATTAATTAATTTTTAGTGTTTCCAATATTTTTATTTCATATTACACACAACACAAAATAACACATATATAAAAAAAAACAGTTCACATCTTTTAAAAGTGATGCCAATTTTTTAACCAGATTTAATGGCGTTTTTTTAGAACTCTGAAAAAATGTGGCTATAAATTTTTAAAATAAATTATTTCACATTTGCTAAGTTGCTTAAAAATATAAATTGAATGACACAATTTAGCAATGTGAAATAATTTATTTATTTCCAAAATTAATACTTAATTGCTACCTTAAGACAGTTCATTCATTTAGAATTAATCCTGTATTTGGTCACTAATTGCTTTATATCTGTAATCAAAAGCTTTATTGTCAGACGAGGTGATCTCCATAAAATGTATTGTGACTTTGGAGCGTGCCATTAGCTTAAGAAATTTCTGATTACCTTATTATAACCGTACCTTGTTATTTAAGTTCGAACAACGCTGTTGACGAGCGCGGTTTAAGGCGCTTTTACCAGCAAACGATTCGCCTTATTGAAGTAAGTTCTTCAACGTACAGATCAGATCAGCCAGTATTTTTTGTAGTTTTTGGATTTATCATTTTTTATTTCTTATAATAAATAATTCAATACTATTTAATTATATTTTTCAATTATTAATATTGAATTATTTCGTTAAGTCCTGGCAATTATCCTGTGTATTTGCAAGCTGTTCTTACTGTAAATTTAGTTGTTGCTGTTTTTTGTCTTTAAACGGGAAGTCATTGATTTTAGCTGTCTTGCTTCGTCTTTAATTAAAATTTTGTTAACTTTTTTTGATAAACCTTATTCGCGTTAACATAATATTTTTTTTAATATTTCTTTTATTTAACATAAAGTGTAGTTTTCAAATTGTATTTTATTTTTAATAAATAATTAGTAATTTTAAAACGTGCGTTGAAAATGATCAACGTACGTTAATAACAATATATGGTAATGTATACCAATTAACAATTAACAAAGTAAATATTAATAAAATTTTATGATTCCTAAAATACTAAAAAAAATATTCATCAAGATTAAGTACAGCCGAATAAACTGGAACCAGCAATTATTATCAAACTAGCAAAGGCAAAATAAGTTTGTGCTAGACTATTATTAATAATTCTAAATAATGGGGTTATATAAATTCAATTGATATTCTATAAACTTAACTTCTTTGTGACAAAATTTAAAAAAATATAATAATAGTTAGAGTTTTTTAAAAGTGTACATTCATTTTATTAAAGTTTAAATACAAATGTTAGTGAAACAAGCATATGTGTATTTCTAAACTTTGACCAGAATACTTGATTTATGTAATCAATCGTGGAGCATGCAAACCATGAACATTTTCAATAGGCGGGCAATGAGTAGCTCCAAAGGGTCCCCAATCATGAAGACCACGCGAATTAGCTAGGCGATGTGTTAAGCGATGAGCAATGCTAAACCCGCCACTTCCTTCTAATTGTGTTAGTACAATTATAACTTGCCTACATAAAATAAAAATATAACTACCATTTGAAAATGCTAAGTTTAAAATTTTTACCTTTGTAATGGAGGAACTGAATCAACAGTCTTTAGTTCTCCTCTTGTAGAAACTACATTGTAACTTTCATGGCAGTCACATTTCACGTGAATCCATTTATTTTCATGACGATTTTCCACCATCACTACCAGTCCAGCCCACCCCTTAAAACATTTTATTATATATATGAAAGTTTTTATTATAAGGCTTAATTTTTACATACTTTTGTAAGGTAGTAAGCAGTCATTCCTTCTCTTCCTTCATGTCGCTGTCCTTTAGTAAGCGTTAAGTTTATAATAGCATCAGCCAGTATATGTAAGGGCGGATGAATTTGCTCTACCAAAAGACGTTTAGAACTATGAATTGCTAATATACACTGTGGATACTGTAGTGGGTCTTCAATTCCGGTATGCCAATGGTTGAATGCAAGACAGACTAATAGATACATGTCACGCTCAAGCATTTTATGACAACCAACAAAACCGCGAACCTTAAGAAAAAAACAATATTTACAGCTTTTATATAAATTATATTTAACTATATAAATGTTTAATAATGAGTACTTCTTATTTATTATTTCTTATTACCCCAACTCTTTTTTTACACGGTTTCTTTTTACACGGATTTGAAGTTTCACGGTTAAAAAAAAATTTTTTTTGTAAAAAATTTTTAATCTAGTACGGTCTCAAAATCACTGTCTTGTTTGACACTTGGTATTTTTTTTTACACGGATTTCTGAGAAACGTATCTACCGTGTAAAAAAAGAGTTGGGTGTATTATTATTTATTCTTCTAACTCATAATTCATAGCTTTTAAATATCTTGCTTATAATTATATTGAGAATCGCGCTAGCCGATGAGTGATCTTATTGAAGCCAGTAAGTAATTTTTTAAATATCTTATGCCGTTTAATCTGAATTTATTATAAAAAAAATCTGTTGAATGGTTCGATACTGGCAAAAAAGGAGTCGTAAATTTATTTCCCGAACAAACTGTCGTTTAACTAGAGTAAACAGTTAAGATAATATAATTTAATTTATTTAAATTAAATTGTTTATTTCTTCTTCTTTTTTTTGCAATTCAGTTTCGAATATTGGTGATCATATAACATAAAATTATGTACATTGTTTAAATTAACTTTAGATAAATATAATTACAATTTTTTTACGATTTCTGCATATTGTTTTCTGCATCTAACTATATTTATTAGGTTGCCGAACTCTTGTATTCGAGTCCATTGACGTATGTTATTATTATTATTATTTTATTATTATTATTATTCTGTTATTATTATTATTATGTTATTATTATTATTATGTAATTATGTTGGGCACAAGTAGAGGAGAAATGGATATCTCGGGACGGACGAAACTCGACAACTGAACTTTACAGTTTATGATACTAGAACAATTTTTAAACCATTTAGCGTTCCGACGCGGACCTTGCTAATAATTTTATAATAAAGTTATAAATATTACTTTATTTTTTATTTTTGAAGTCTTATCTGTATATTTGTCTTTAATTTTCAAAGCGCCTAAAATTAAATTTTGTTTTCTTTTTATTTAGTAAATTTGTAATTATATTTTTTGTGGTTATAACCGCATTTTTTTTTTGACATTTAATGACTTTTTCATTTTATAAATATACGTTTGTACGAATATCAATTAAGTCCATTTTAGTTTTTAAGAAAATGTACAAAATAATTTGTCCTTGAAGCACTTAATAAAAAATAAAATAAAAATTAATTAAACAAATATCAGGGATAAGCTGTCACAAAAACAAAATATACGATTTCATATAACATATAGGTCGTGTGCGAGTTAGGCTAAGTTGCGTTCTAAATGAGGGAAATTCTAAGTTGTGTCGATAATGTATTGATGTGTCGATACGTGTTGATAAATGGCAAAATGTGTGAAGTGCAAAAAATCCCAAAAAATCTCCCATTTGGTTTAGCATCAACTTAGCCTAACTCGCACACGTCCATAGTAGATATACTGCACGAAGAAGATAATTCCAATTATTATTTCCATAAAATAAAAAACAGAGTTAAAAAGGAGAAACTTAAAAATAATTTTTCCCCAAAAATTACAAAAATAATAAAACTATGCAAAATATGATACATGAAATAT
>NW_024033313.1:0-8053 GCF_002237135.1 Teleopsis dalmanni
TTTTTCTCAGTGATTAGTATCTATAATAGGGCATTCATCTTTAGCAGAACAGAACACAGGTTGTTGGTAGTATATCTGACGGGTCATTATGTCCTTCATTATAATTTTAAAAAGATAGGTCTGTATTTTGAAAAAAGAATTAGCTTAGTTACTTATAGCAATTAACAGGAAATACCCTCTACATGCATGGTTATTATCAATGTATGAATATACAAGTCAAATGTATGGGAGGTATTAAAAAACTATTTTACCACATAAATATTGATCATTTTTGATAGTATAAAAGAACTTTGCTACATATGAGTCGATATATATTTGAAATTATGTCAAAATAAATAAAAATACAAAACTTGGATTTTAAGTTTTAGTTGATGAACTGACAACTACTGAATCTACATTTAATTACGGCTACGTAATACTCGTATGTAGATAATCCACATCAGATAAAGTGCTTACTATCTTGCCGTTAAGATGGCTTAATAAATAAGTCAATCCATATTATTTGCAGGTCTGTATCCAAAGCTGATAATGCAGTGCAATGACTGTTACTATTTTTCATCAACTCAAGTATTTGACCTAAATGTCACCAACTACTACATTTGGTTAATATTGTTCATTTTTTGCACGTTTTCAGCAATTACCTGGTAATTTATGCAAAGTAGCACAAAAATGTTAAAATTTCTTGCAAATTAAAATTACATTAATTTGCCATTTTTTCATTGACACACAAACCTAGAGTGCAAATAGTTTTATTAAAAATAATTATTCTCTTAGCGCTTTACTTAGTCACTGAGACCTGCACTCAATTTAATTTGTCATAAATTACTAAAATTGCCAAAAGCATTTTACTCTGTTTATGTTTCAAATTATTGGATTCGATTTTATTTTATTGTGACATGCTCGGCTTCGACGTAACCGGCTTTCTAGAGCGTTCATAGTCACTGGGTCCGTCCGTCTGTGGTGGCTTTGTGTTTTTAATTTTGAAGTTTTGTCCTTGATTACTTTTGTTATTAGCGATAATGGAATGCTTCTTACGAATATATATCAATTTATTATTACTATTTACTATTATGTTTTTTATTTGCAAATATTCGTATTTTACTGAAAAATGCATTAATCATCGTTTTGCGAATGTAAATGTAATGTCACCGCAACTTAGTAATTTTATGGTAAATTATCATATTATTCTACGTAGCAATTGTATTGCTGCTGATAATCTCAGATACAAAGGGTGTGACTTTGATTTGGTTGGAATGGCAATTACTGCATTGTGAATCAAATGGAATATTTATTCAAAATATCAGACTGAAAATTATTCATTCATAACATTAAGTTGTGCTTGAGTTATGATTTTGATTATGGATTCTTTCATTGTTCACATAAAATAATTGCTCAATTATTTTATTATTATTAATTTTATTTTACTTACCACAAAACTGGTGGAATTTAAAAATGGAATGCATGAAATGTGACGTACCTGGAATAAAAAAGAAAACATGATTTTAATTGAGTTTATACAATCTCAAGAAAATAATTCATTTCGTAATATTTCTTAACCTTATTTTGATATGTTAATAAAATTGTTACATTTATTTTAAAATATTGTAAAGGGAATGAGAATCGCGACTTAATATATAATATAAAATCACATATTTAGTCAGCACTATTCTTTAACAGCAATATTCTTTTATTCTTTAATAGTTGTGTTGTATAATTAAAGTTATAGCTATGTGTAGTGTAGAAAACTGGCATAGCAACTTAGTGGTAAAAGAGCTGGGCTATGTATAATGCATTATCGCGAAGGGACCCTAGACTTCATTTAAAAACAAACTACTAACTTATGATTACTGGTATAACGCCCGGATATCGTGTCAACTCATGGACTAAATATGTGAAAGCGTAACTACTTAGACCTCCTGGACATATTTTAGGTCTTGGGCTACACACTAAATCTGTGTAGTCATATTGAGATGAACCCAATCATTTTTGATGACGAATGATAATTAATGTTAATAAAAACAAAATTAGATGTTACATGGGTAGTGAGTTTATCTAAATAACTGCTTTTATTATTATGTTGAAGCTAGTTGAGTCAGTGCACTTGAACAGTTTTATTCTCTATTAACTTGGAGGTTTCTTCAAAACCCCTACGCCTTGATTGGATTTTTGATTATAATTTCATTAGACTAAGCAATAATTGACCTCAGTTCTGCATACCTCCCCGAGGAGCCTGTAACCATTCTGAGATTCGATAACGCGATGTTTGTAAGTCTGTCAGTTTTTGCAAATAATTTTAGGGCAATATTCTTTATATATTTTTTGATCGCATCAATCTTGAGGTCCATAAGGATGTTATTCGTCCTAATGTGCCATGGTACCTTGAAAAGTCTTCTCAGAGCTAGGCTTTGTGCAATTTCTAGCTGGTGAATAGTAAAGCTAGAGGCTTTGCTAAACGCTACACATCCATATAGAAGGAACAGACGAATTATTTGGTTATATATCAGCTTTCTGTTCTTAGCATTGACATTTTCAGTTTTGAATAGCGGTTGAAGGTGATAAAGATTTTTGGCACAGGCAATTCTTTTCAGTTGAACATGTTTAAGCCATGTGAATCGTTTATCCAACGTGATGCTATGCTATGATAATTAATGCTATGCTCCCAGTTTATTACCATATCTCCCACTTCCACTCTCACTCTCGACGGGTTCTGTTTTCACTTATGTGTAATAAACAGAGCCTTAGTTTGTTCATTATTGATTTTAATTTTTCATTTCTGGAAATACTCCAGGATGAGGTTTATATGCTTTTAGGGATACTTATTTTAAATACCTTTTACGTAGAAACTGTAAATCTATATGTTTCATTTTTATTTACTATATGTCCTTTTCAATGTTTAGAAGCTTCGTATTTATACAAAAAAAAGGAACAGCATTTGTTTCTCTAACATCTAATGAGCGTTCTTTAAATTTTAATACTTTTTGTTATATATACTTTTTGTTCATAATCATATTGTCATCAACATTAATGGCGCAACGGCCCTAGTTGAATCTTGGCCATCCTATTTTTAATTGTAAAAATCGATTATAATTTTATATTCAATTTCTATTTAGTCCAACATTGACTTTAGTTAAATGCAGTAAGTCATTAACATTTCATTTCTTAATTTGTTTCGATTTCGCATTATTATATTTAAACTTTTATTACTAACTAATACAGACATTTTAATTTAACTTTTTTAAAAACGTATTTGTATAAATTTTATAATAAAAAAAGATTAGATACATATTTATTTGTTGCACTCGTACACGAATCTGCTGAATACTTTTAACACTTTCACATTTCAATAAAGCTCGATTTTGAGGTACTGATAGCCGCCAAATAAAACAATGCGGATGCAAATGAACCATAAAGTCCAGAGTGGAGGGCACTGTGTCAGTGTTATGGACTTATAACAGCATAAGATAATAAACCCAACAAAGCCAAGTACAGACATATATGAAAACAAATCAAAAGAGTCCAAAAGAGTCCGCACCCAGATTTCAGCCAGCACCAACAGAGCAGCGCACCGGGCTAAATATTCTACAATATGACAAATGAAAAAAGTAGCTGAAGTGGGGAAAAAAATATATAAAATTAAATAAAACAAAATAGATAAATTAAATACCAAAAAAATGGAAAAAAAGTATCTAAAGTAAACAGTAAAAGTTGATGCGGGCAATGATATAAAGAAGAACACGTTAAATTTTAACTGGCCATAAATTCAAGAGTGGATGAGCAGTTAATTTGTAACAATTGAATCATAACGGCATTACCCGCATGCTTAGGCTGGTCGAGTCTGCGGATGAAGTACATAGACTACAGAACATTTCATAGAATGCCAGAATGCCATTGAAATGTGAGATACTCGTAAGCTGTTAAATGAAATTAAAGTCCATAATGACAAAAATAAAGAAAATTCGAAAGGTGTGAGTGAGTGATAATGACAGAAACGCTATAAGCCAACGTCAAATGGGGGAAGTTTGTGTACTGTTCATGTACGTTTAACTCTTCTGCTATCAGAGTTCATTAACTCAAAATTCGAAGTAACAGAAAAAGGTGTAAAGTATCTTTTATTAAGTTGCAAAGTTGAAAAGCATTTCTTCTCACCCGAAAACCAAACAAAAAAATAATAATAAATAAAAATATAATTAATAGTGGAGCAACAATTTGTAACTGCATGTCAACTTTTTCGACATTTTGACAATAAATGTGTCGAGACTTGATAGATTCGTGTTGTCTGTGCTATTATTAAACTGAATATAGTGCCACCGAAAAGGTAATATTATGTATGTAATTATAGATTTTGATGTGTATTGAATTGGTTTCATTCGTATGGTTACTTGAAGTGACCGCTGCAGATATTTGGCACCTTTTCCATTTCCATTTTAACATTTCTTGATAGCTTATAAAGCAATTTTGATATGGACAATAAATGTGTATCCATAAATGTTTGGAAGCTTAAGGGGAATAATATGTGTAGTATTCAAATGAAATCTACTTCTGTTGAGTTACTTTCTTTTGTGTCGGTTAATTGTTGTGTGGAGCATGGAGTGCTTCAAACACATTTCTTCAAAATTTCAAGAGTTGCACAAGTAAAACTTTTTGGATTGAAATGATTTGTAAGACAAAGTAAAAATTTTATGCTAATTTCAATAAAAGTATAAAAAAGCAATTTATCTTTTTATTTTTAATTTAAAAATTATTTTCAAATATTTTAGTTTTATACAATTTTATGACTGCATAATTGTAGGCATTGCCGCTATAGCACATTTAAGTTGTCGAAATGCCACTGTTGGAGCTCATATTTCATTTCAATTGAGCCATTTTGGCCTTTGTTCATATTAGATGTCTTCAGGCAGTGCCACCACAACCATAAGAAATACAACGTTTTTAATTAGTTAACGAACGCTCCCTGAAATAATCTGTTTGTCTTAGCAGTTTGTGGGTGTTAGACTTTTTTCGCAGCTTCATTTAGGGAAGCGCATCTCGTTAAATTGTTGATCAGTACATTATGGTCGATAAAAACGTCGAAATAAACATTTAAAAGTTATTTAGTAAAACAAGTTGAACTTCACAATCAAAAATGTAAAAGGCTTTTATTTTTTGTAACATCTTTTTTTTTTTGATCTGAATCAGAATTTTCAAAAAGCGGTAAAAGTATTGCCGCAGGTTGCTTTGAAAGCTTTAGAGACTGAATTGCTAGTAGTGCTCCAGGGTTTTTAAGAAGAAAACACAAATTATAGAACAATTGACAATTAGTGCAGATGAACAACATTTAAAGATTTACAGACCAATAAAAAAAAGAAAAATCATTCTTTAATCTTAAGAGTATAATAAATAATTGTATTCGTTTAACTCGTAATAGTAGCAGACACATTTTATAAATCTTGTGGTTATAAACAGTGCATTACGTGGCTCCAAAAATAAATGTAAATAAAATACAGTTGTGAATGGAACTATGATCAGATTTTTACTTCTTTATATTTTTTTGGATCCCTCTATAAAGTGTGAAGCCAAAACATCAGTATGATATCCTCCATGAGACATCTTTGAGTACAGCACATTTTAAAGTAATTTGAAGTAATAAAGCGTCAAGAGAGAGTTTGAGATTTGTTCAGAAAAACACGGTTTTTTATTTAACTCTACGAAAAAAGTCCAGTGATGATTGAAGCAGTATATGCTTTGGCGTTCAAAACGAAATAAAATGGCATCCTCTCATTATAAAAGTAGGGGCTTATCACATCTCGATACTAAATGTCACATTGTACTACCTGTGGTTTTGCCTCACTCCCTTTGGTGCGAATAATTTTGTTTGCTGACATATCAAGAGGGTAAAAAATGAGCACAAAAAAAAAATATAATACAATGTGAAGAATCACCACTATTTTTATAGGAATTTTTCATAATTTGCACATATTCATCGGTTGTTTAGTGATTCATAACGCAAAATGGCATAGCTTAGATTAAATATGTAATACCTTCAATAACATGTTTGGCATATATCACTGATATAGTATTACCAAATTTGGACCACGAAATAGATAGCACATAATGTACAAGCACTGGAATAATTAATTTTAAGTTGAATTAGTTGTGCCATAAGCAATTAGTTTATCCATTCTACCTATGGAAAGCTTAATAATAAGTGATGTGCCAAATTTAATATAGGAGAAAACTTGAAGAAAAATCTTGTATCAACTGATATAAATAGAAAGTAATTGTTTTGCGTGTTTTTGTTTTCAAACTATTCCGTGATCGGATTGAAATTATTGTTTGTATGTTTATCATGCTTTACGTTATAACTAATTGCTATTTTTAAGTTCTATCGGTGACGTTTTCTATGTTCATTAAATTGACTTCAACTAATTCAGCATTTATTCGGTATAAATGTAAAAATATCTTATATCTTATCAAAACAAAAAAGGATTTGTAGAATCCGTTGAAACGAATAAATACACAGAAAGCTATTAAATATATTTTCTTAACTCAAATTTTTAAATGAATTAAGTAATTGAAAAACTTTTCTCATTATATTAAATGTTTTGAGTTTAATTTCTTTTTGATTAAATATTTAACTGAAATTTTTCGCAATGAAAAGATATTTTATTAAAATTATTTTCATTGATTATTTATGCTTTGAAAACACTGCTTTATCTGTACTGATTGAAATTTTTAATTAAGATTGCTGCGTGTGGTACGTGGATAATAACTGAATCTACCAGAATGTATGCAAATGAAGGCAAAGGAAAAATACATTGAATCAATATTTTAGTTTAATAAAATTTTCAGACTAAGTGCATCACCGCATCCTTAACATAGGCAGCAGTTACATATCATAGGCAGCGCATATAAAAAATCAGAACATCAAAGTTGATCTGCTCTTCTCTTGCGCAGATACAATCGATAGGTTTGTAAAGTCAGCAAATGCATTAACTTATCTGCTTTACAACAGAAACTCAACTGCGATTTCACAAAGTCAATCAAGTTGAAATAAATCGAAAAAGGAATTTTTTTTTGCTTTTGCACTTTTATTCCATTTCTTTTTTTTTGTTTTTGAGTGAATAAATAAAATTTAAATATCTTCTCCTCTTCCATGCTTTTTGGAAATGTGTAACTTTTCGTTAGTAAATTTAAAATAGACAAACTTAAAGGAAAAAATATTGGACATAATGCACACTTGTTAACTGAAAACGGTGAAGTTTGCTCCTTTGCAACAGTACCAGTAGCAGCAGCATCAGCAGCAGCAGCTTTGAGATGAACTCTTAATCATATGTGTGCATCCGTCTGACTGCACTCGTATCTCACAACTCCCAGCGGTATTGCATCTATTGTTTTCGCTTGGTTTTGTGTATATGATTTACCGGTTTGACATTTGAGGTTTACCGTTGTTTTTACCCAAAAACCCATAAAAATCAAAATAATGAGATAAAAAAAGGAAAATGGAATTGAATAAGAAATCAAAAGAAAACACTTGGAACAGTAGAGCAATGTATCTCCTGGTTGACTACATCATCAGCACTGTTGTCAGCAGTTATAGTCGCAGTTAGAAATTTTTGTCATTGTTCACATAGTTCACAAGACAGTAGAAGTAGTAGAAAAAAGTAAATGGCACGATGAAAAACCATAATAAAATTCCATATTTTGGCAATGGATCTTTGGGTCTGCATAAGGCGAACACAGTTCAATGCCGTTTGCGTTGTTATTGTACAAGCTTCTAATTTTCTACTGGTTCTTTTTTTCTTCGGTTGCCTTCGGTTGTTTTATCTTTTGCCTTTGGAATCGCTTGATTTCTGTGAACAAAATGCCGTTCTGCATTTTGGAACATATCTAAGTGCTATGCGACATTTTGTGGTTAGCTCAATACATTTGTATCTATTCGTTCCGTATCAGTTTTGCCGCAAAATTTTAAATTATGTCAGTTAAAATATTTTCTGTTTTTTGAACATACATTGTGACCGAAAAGTTTCCGGAAAATTTTAAATAAAACGCAAAATTCTTAATCTTCATCAATATT
>NW_024033314.1:0-8053 GCF_002237135.1 Teleopsis dalmanni
AACAGAAATTATTTTCAAATAATTCCTTATGCAAATCATGCAAAATTGTTATATTATTCTGTTTAATGAATTATTATTATTTAGACATATTGAATTAATTGCTGCAAGTTAATTGCTAGACTCATTAAATTTGATGAATGTTACCAATATATGAATGAGCTACAATTCAGTTTGAGCAATGAATCGTAAAACGAAACATTGGACCACTAATTTTAAACAGCAAAAAACACAAGTGCAAAAAAAGATTTAATGAAATAAGTGTTATTTAACACTTACTTTGTGCTCAATGGTCGTTTGTAGATTCTTATCCAAATGCAACTTTATAATTTGGGTGCCATCCAATTTGGCACGAATACGTTTGCCTACGATCTCTGCTGAAAACACTAAATCTTCTAAAATAAAATACACAGCAGTTAAACTACGCGAACGGATTATTGCACCGTCTTGTTTTTACGAAAACTTTGTAGTTACTCGTTCACTATCTAAGTCTTTACGGTGCTGATATAACTCTTCCTCTTCAAGTGGTCCTTGCAAACCCTTATGAAATATATTTCTCATCCACCAGAAACTCCATCTCGAAAATATATTAGCGGTTGAGTAGGGATTCTTTGGGCGTTCAATTTTTCTTCTAGTCCGATTGATGTTAAATTTCTTTATTTACAGTTACGTTTGATTATGATAAACCAAAAATGTAGTAATAAATTCGAAGTTCAAGAAATGAAGATAACCGACACGAGCACCACTCAAATATGGTAAATGCAACAAAAATTTCTTAAATCGTGAATAACAGTAAATAACAATGCAAAAAATTTACAATATTTTTTCAATGTTACAACAAAACTTTATAGACAATGTACGGTAATTATGCGTACTCGTTCTCGTATTCGTACAACAGAAATTATTTTCAAATAATTCCTTATCCTTATGCAAATCATGCAAAATTGTTATATTATTCTGTTTAATGAATTATTATTATTAAGACATATTGAATTAATTGCTGCAAGTTAATTGCTACACTCATTAAATTTGATGAATGTTACCAATATATGAATAAGCTACAATTCAGTTTGAGCAATGAAGCGTAAACGAAACATTGGACCACTAATTTTAAACAGCAAAAAACACAAGCGCAAAAAAAGATTTAATGAAATAAGTGTTATTTAACACTTACTTTGTGCTCAATGGTCGTTTGTAGATTCTTATCCAAATGCACCTTTATATATAATTTGGGTGCCATCCAATTTGGCACGAATACGTTTGCCTACGATCTCTGCTGGAAACACTAAATCTTCTAAAATAAAATACACAGCAGTTAAACTACGCGAACGGATTATTGCACAGTCTTGTTTTTACGAAAACTTTGTAGTTACTCGTTCACTATCTAAGTCTTTACGGTGCTGATATAAGTCTTCCTCTTCAAGTGGTCCTTGCAAACCCTTATGAAATATTTTTCTCATCCACCAGAAACTCCATCTCGAAAATATATTAGCGGTTGAGTAGGGATTCTTTGAGCGTTCAATTTTTCTTCTAGTCCGATTGATGTTAAATTTCTTTATTTACAGTTACGTTTGATTATGATAAACCAAAAATGTAGTAATAAATTCGAAGTTCAAGAAATGAAGATAACCGACACGAGCACCACTCAATATGGTAAATGCAACAAAAATTTTTTAAATAGTGAATAACAGTAAATAGCAATGCAAAAAATTTACAACATTTTTCAATGTTACAACAAAACTTTATAGACAATGTACGATAATCACGCGTACTCGTTCTCGTATTCGTACAACAGAAATTATTTTCAAATAATTCCTTATGCAAATCATGCAAAATTGTTATATTATTCTGTTTAATGAATTATTATTATTTAGACATATTGAATTAATTGCTGCAAGTTAATTGCTAGACTCATTAAATTTGATGAATGTTACCAATATATGAATGAGCTACAATTCAGTTTGAGCAATGAAGCGTAAACGAAACATTGGACCACTAATTTTAAACAGCAAAAACCACAAGTGCAAAAAAAAGATTTAATGAAATAAGTGTTATTTAACACTTACTTTGTGCTCAATGGTCGTTTGTAGATTCTTATCCAAATGCACCTTTATAATTTGGGTGCCATTTCCCAAGGTTTGCGCACGAATACGTTTGCCTAGATCTCTGCTGGAAACACTAAATCTTCTAAAGTAAAATACACAGCAGTAAACTTTACGCGAACGGATTATTGGAACCGTCTTCTGTTTTACGCAAAACTTTTAGTTACTCGTTCCACTATCTAAGTCTTTACTGTGCTGATATTAAGGTCTTTCCTCTTCAAAGTGTCCTTTGCAACCTTATGAAATATATTTCTCAATCCACCAGAAACTCCATCTCGAAAATATATTACCGGTTGAGTAGGGATTCTTTGGGCGTTCAATTTTTCTTCTAGTCCGATTCATGTTAAATTTCTTTATTTACAGTTACGTTTGGTTATGATAAACCAAAAATGTAGTAATAAATTCGAAGTTCAAGAAATGAAGATAACCGACACGAGCACCACTCAATATGGTGAATGCAACAAAAATTTTTTAAATCGTGAATAACAGTAAATAGCAATGCAAAAAATTTACAATATTTTTTCAATGTTACAACAAAACTTTATAGACAATGTACGGTAATTATGCGTACTCGTTCTCGTATTCGTACAACAGAAATTATTTTCAAATAATTCCTTATCCTTATGCAAATCATGCAAAATTGTTATATTATTCTGTTTAATGAATTATTATTATTAAGACATATTGAATTAATTGCTGCAAGTTAATTGCTACACTCATTAAATTTGATGAATGTTACCAATATATGAATAAGCTACAATTCAGTTTGAGCAATGAAGCGTAAACGAAACATTGGACCACTAATTTTAAACAGCAAAAAACACAAGCGCAAAAAAAGATTTAATGAAATAAGTGTTATTTAACACTTACTTTGTGCTCAATGGTCGTTTGTAGATTCTTATCCAAATGCACCTTTATATATAATTTGGGTGCCATCCAATTTGGCACGAATACGTTTGCCTACGATCTCTGCTGAAAACACTAAATCTTCTAAAATAAAATACACAGCAGTTAAACTACGCGAACGGATTATTGCACCGTCTTGTTTTTACGAAAACTTTGTAGTTACTCGTTCACTATCTAAGTCTTTACGGTGCTGATATAACTCTTCCTCTTCAAGTGGTCCTTGCAAACCCTTATGAAATATTTTTCTCATCCACCAGAAACTCCATCTCGAAAATATATTACCGGTTGAGTAGGGATTCTTTGGGCGTTCAATTTTTCTTCTAGTCCGATTCATGTTAAATTTCTTTATTTACAGTTACGTTTGGTTATGATAAACCAAAAATGTAGTAATAAATTCGAAGTTCAAGAAATGAAGATAACCGACACGAGCACCACTCAATATGGTGAATGCAACAAAAATTTTTTAAATCGGTGGGGAATATACAGTAGAAAGTGTAGCAATGCAAAAAATTTACAATATTTTTTCAATGTTACAACAAATCTTTATAGACAATGTACGGTAATTATGCGTACTCGTTCTCGTATTCGTACAACAGAAATTATTTTCAAATAATTCCTTATCCTTATGCAAATCATGCAAAATTGTTATATTATTCTGTTTAATGAATTATTATTATTTAGACATATTGAATTAATTGCTGCAAGTTAATTGCTACACTCATTAAATTTGATGAATGTTACCAATATATGAATAAGCTACAATTCAGTTTGAGCAATGAAGCGTAAACGAAACATTGGACCACTAATTTTAAACAGCAAAAAACACAAGCGCAAAAAAAGATTTAATGAAATAAGTGTTATTTAACACTTACTTTGTGCTCAATGGTCGTTTGTAGATTCTTATCCAAATGCACCTTTATATATAATTTGGGTGCCATCCAATTTGGCACGAATACGTTTGCCTACGATCTCTGCTGAAAACACTAAATCTTCTAAAATAAAATACACAGCAGTTAAACTACGCGAACGGATTATTGCACCGTCTTGTTTTTACGAAAACTTTGTAGTTACTCGTTCACTATCTAAGTCTTTACGGTGCTGATATAACTCTTCCTCTTCAAGTGGTCCTTGCAAACCCTTATGAAATATTTTTCTCATCCACCAGAAACTCCATCTCGAAAATATATTACCGGTTGAGTAGGGATTCTTTGGGCGTTCAATTTTTCTTCTAGTCCGATTCATGTTAAATTTCTTTATTTACAGTTACGTTTGGTTATGATAAACCAAAAATGTAGTAATAAATTCGAAGTTCAAGAAATGAAGATAACCGACACGAGCACCACTCAATATGGTGAATGCAACAAAAATTTTTTAAATCGTGAATAACAGTAAATAGCAATGCAAAAAATTTACAATATTTTTTCAATGTTACAACAAAACTTTATAGACAATGTACGGTAATTATGCGTACTCGTTCTCGTATTCGTACAACAGAAATTATTTTCAAATAATTCCTTATCCTTATGCAAATCATGCAAAATTGTTATATTATTCTGTTTAATGAATTATTATTATTAAGACATATTGAATTAATTGCTGCAAGTTAATTGCTACACTCATTAAATTTGATGAATGTTACCAATATATGAATAAGCTACAATTCAGTTTGAGCAATGAAGCGTAAACGAAACATTGGACCACTAATTTTAAACAGCAAAAAACACAAGCGCAAAAAAAGATTTAATGAAATAAGTGTTATTTAACACTTACTTTGTGCTCAATGGTCGTTTGTAGATTCTTATCCAAATGCACCTTTATATATAATTTGGGTGCCATCCAATTTGGCACGAATACGTTTGCCTACGATCTCTGCTGAAAACACTAAATCTTCTAAAATAAAATACACAGCAGTTAAACTACGCGAACGGATTATTGCACCGTCTTGTTTTTACGAAAACTTTGTAGTTACTCGTTCACTATCTAAGTCTTTACGGTGCTGATATAACTCTTCCTCTTCAAGTGGTCCTTGCAAACCCTTATGAAATATTTTTCTCATCCACCAGAAACTCCATCTCGAAAATATATTACCGGTTGAGTAGGGATTCTTTGGGCGTTCAATTTTTCTTCTAGTCCGATTCATGTTAAATTTCTTTATTTACAGTTACGTTTGGTTATGATAAACCAAAAATGTAGTAATAAATTCGAAGTTCAAGAAATGAAGATAACCGACACGAGCACCACTCAATATGGTGAATGCAACAAAAATTTTTTAAATCGTGAATAACAGTAAATAGCAATCCGGCACAAAAATTTACAACACTTTTTAATGTTACAAACAAAACTTTGAGAGACAATGTACGATAATTTATGCGTACTCGTTCTCGTATTCGTACAACAGAAATTATTTTCAAATAATTCCTTATCCTTATGCAAATCATGCAAAATTGTTATATTATTCTGTTTAATGAATTATTATTATTAAGACATATTGAATTAATTGCTGCAAGTTAATTGCTACACTCATTAAATTTGATGAATGTTACCAATATATGAATAAGCTACAATTCAGTTTGAGCAATGAAGCGTAAACGAAACATTGGACCACTAATTTTAAACAGCAAAAAACACAAGTGCAAAAAAAGATTTAATGAAATAAGTGTTATTTAACACTTACTTTGTGCTCAATGGTCGTTTGTAGATTCTTATCCAAATGCACCTTTATAATTTGGGTGCCATCAAATTTGGCACGAATACGTTTGCCTACGATCTCTGCTGGAAACACTAAATCTTCTAAAATAAAATACACAGCAGTTAAACTACGCGAACGGATTATTGCACCGTCTTGTTTTTACGAAAACTTTGTAGTTACTCGTTCACTATCTAAGTCTTTACGGTGCTGATATAACTCTTCCTCTTCAAGTGGTCCTTGCAAACCCTTATGAAATATTTTTCTCATCCACCAGAAACTCCATCTCGAAAATATATTACCGGTTGAGTAGGGATTCTTTGGGCGTTCAATTTTTCTTCTAGTCCGATTCATGTTAAATTTCTTTATTTACAGTTACGTTTGGTTATGATAAACCAAAAATGTAGTAATAAATTCGAAGTTCAAGAAATGAAGATAACCGACACGAGCACCACTCAATATGGTGAATGCAACAAAAATTTTTTAAATCGTGAATAACAGTAAATAGCAATGCAAAAAATTTACAATATTTCATGGACTAGCACAAAACTCTCTACATAAAACAACTCAACAGATAATATACGCTGTACGTTCTCGTAAATTCGTTACAATACATAAATATCAATAATTCCTTATGCAAATCATGCAAAATTGTTATATTATTCTGTTTAATGAATTATTATTATTAAGACATATTGAATTAAGAGAATGTTTTTATTTAATTTGTATGTTTCGTATTTTTTTTCATAGTAATGAAAAATTTTTATTGTGATCAGAATAAAAAAAACACTAAACAAAAACTAATGATTATACAAAATAGATAATAAAAAAAATACATTACTAAAAGCTTTTTCGCACGTGTGCAAATGTAAACAAAAGAAACTTTTAATAGATGTTAATGATTGGGTTTAATAAAACTAAAAACTTTTTTTAACTGTAATATGCTCTTTAAACATTCTGCACATATATAAGTATTTTGAGAAATGTGACAACATTGCATTTATGATGAAATCCATCAAATTATGTTTGTGTATGTTTATGAGAGAACAAATAGTAGAATGAATAAAAATTAAGCAAGAAAATATATTTTCTACAGTATAAGATAAATACATACGTAGAAACACACATATATATGATACATATGCATACAGAGAAAAATCACGGAAAAGTAAAGTTTCGGAAAGTAAATTTATAGAAGACAAAAAAAAACAAAAAAAAAACATTTAAAAATATTAGCTACAAAAAAAATAAATTTAAAAGCGACGACAAAAAATTAAATTATATTTAATAATCAAAACTAAGTTTTGTTTTATATTACGCGTACCTTATCTAAAAGTTGCAGAAAGTAATTTGGCTCCAGCCAGCAGCTTCAGCAAAAATTCACTCAAGTTGAGAGGAAGAAGACGTAATAGCGCTGACGATTTACGAAGAAGACAACAAAAGCGAGGAACAGTTAAAACCTCATAAAAAAACAATATGAAAAACCGACAATATATAATCGAACGTACGAACGAAAGACAAGACGTCAAGCTTTCTTTAGCTATTTTACTTGAGTTTATTTCTTTTAAATATTTTTTGCATTTACTTATTTATTAAATTTTTTTTAAATTCTGTTTTTAATAAACTTAGGAAAGTTAAAAATTTACCGAAACGTCTTGTTAAACACTTTAACGACGACGACGACGACGACATGGAATCAACCAGGCAAAATTTGTAGCAGATGTTTACTTGTTTCTCCTTTACTTGCTTTTATTTTTTATATTTTTTGCTTTTTCTTAATACAACAATATTTTAACTTTATAATTTTTTAAATAAGATTCCACAGATTTCATTTTTTAAGACGTGACTTATTAATTATTATTTTATATATATATTTTAATTATCTTACATATATAGTATCGAATGTACGATAAATTCGAACTTAACAGACTTTTCGAACAAAAAAAATTCCAGCACACGTTCACAATCGTAGCAAGTTAGAGGCAGACTGAAATATACGACTGCTTGTATCGGAGCAGAAGAGAAATATGAAATTTTTTTTTTGCACTACCGACAATAGAATTTAATGCGCTCTCATCGCTCTTTACACAGAATCTACACAATTTCACGCCCAACCAACCAACTAACCAACCACCTTATATGATTAATAATTTTGACCTTAGGCATTGAAAAATATATGCCGGTAGATTAAATGTAAAACTCTTTGCAACAAAGATTTTATTTACAAACATATATACATACATGTGAACATATGTATATAAGCATACATATGTTTACTTGTGTATAAAGAAAGGTGATAAATTTTTGAAGATTATAAGCAAATATACATAAAAATATAAATTTGGAATATAAGAAAGATAAA
>NW_024033315.1:0-8048 GCF_002237135.1 Teleopsis dalmanni
TTTTTAATGCAGGTTTCAAACTTCTTTTCTAATAGCTCTTCAGAACTACCTAAAGATACATTAAGTAATATAAGTGTTTTTATTTGACCTGAAGAATAGTTGGTCCAGAAGGTTGAACTTTTTCAGTGAAAATTCCAGTGAGTTTAAATTCGTTTGCTAATTACAAACAAAAAAAAAACTAAAATGTGTTAATGTGTTAATTTTAAACTATTACTAAACTAAACTGAAAAATATGCATTAAATAAGTAATATTAAATAAGTACTATTAAAGTACCCATAACAATACTCATAAAAAGATTTTTTTAAAACCTTCTGTTATTGTTATGCTATGTTTAAACTATGCTACTTAACTCGATCAATATGCACCTATATGTGCCATTTTTTATACTAAATCCATACAGAATTCACATAAAAAATATATATAAAAATATATATACCGGTATTATTTCATTTAATCACGCGATACCTTCAGTATTCCTATTTCCACATAAGATTACATTTTATTTCCTGATAAATTATATTATGATATAATTTAATTTATATAATAAATTCAAAAAAATTATAAATAATTACTTTATCATAATCTATTAGTCATAATTAATATTAATTAATTAATTTTACTAAAATTTGTAATAATTAAAAAAAAATTATTTTATTTTTCTTTAACAGACGTTACGAAGAAGATTCTGAAAATGCCTGGAATTGTGGATCGTGGTTCGAATATATGCTCATCGTTATATTATCAACCATTCTATTAGTAGGTGTTTTAGTGTTAACATTATTTTGGATATTATTTTATCGTGGTGGCTATTCTTGGTCGGAAAATCGACAATTACAATTTAATTTACATCCCACTTTAATGGTTGCAGGATTCGTGACATTATCCGGATTTTGTAAGTAAAGTCAATAAGTATTTTTGATACAAGAACATGAACAGCGCTATTAATTGTGTATTTAAGATACCCATATATTCTTATTTGGTTATATGTACATCTACCTAAAAAAATTAAGACTAGTTAAGACTGGAAGAGTTGCATTTATAGAGTTTTTTTATAAAGTTTGTGTAAATGTTGAGTTCTGATTCTTTTTTACTGGTTTAACTGGCGTCACAGCTTTTGAACAATCTTAATCTCGTATTTCAATTTCAATACAATGTTATAACTATTTTCCAGTGATTTTTATTTGCCTTAAATCAATTCTTACTCTATCGAACAGGTAATATAGCGGACTCATCACTGTATTTTTTCTATTTTTATAATTTTTGTAACAGAAATTGTTCTTATTGACGTAAATTTCTAGTTAAATCTATTATATTATTTATTCTATACATATATTTATTTTTTTATATATTTATTCTATTATTTAATCTTTTATACAATCAAGTCAAAAACAAAGTTAACATACTTCTCAACTTCATCGATACTTCATATAATAACGTTAATCGCTTATACTGCCACCTTTTATAACTTTTCTTCTAAATTATATCAAAATTTTTCTACTTTTTTTCAGATTATATGTTATATTATCTATTGTGTTTAAATAAGTTTCATTCTCATTTTCTTCAATATTTATTAAGCCCAATTCTAGAAATTATAGTGAAAAAAGAGACAAAGCGAAAATTAAATATTTATTGCCAAAATGTCGAGATTTGATCAGATCAAAGCATTCCTGTGTGGAATTCTATAAATGAATTAACTTACTAAACTGTCAATATATATAGTTTATATATATTTTGTACAATAATTTTCTTTTTAAACCGTGAAAGTTGACCTTAAAAACGTAAACCAATCATATATCTGATATTTGAAGATTTCCTGTGAAAAAGCATATTTCTAGCAACATTTAGACATTCCACTATTAAAGCCTATGTATCACAGAGCATAACGGACATCCTAAATATGAATAATAAAACGATAGTATGCTTTATCAATCGGACAGATTGGCTTTAAAAATACTATTAAATCTGTTTTACAAATATGTGATAGCAAATCGATTCTCATGCGCTACATGGACAGAAGAAGCTGCTCTGTAGCCAGCATATCCTAACAAAACACCAATAATAACAAGATAATTATTATTTTCTAAAGATTGTTTCTTAAATGATTATGGTCTATAAACACTGATTTAAAAGCGCTGTGGTCTATGCGATATCATTAAATTTTAACAACGTACTAAATACCGTCATAAAAATATAATAACTTTTGTTTCTGAAAAACTTATAATAATTACTTGTCATAAAAAAAAATAGTGTTGTGTGATTACAACTGCATTTTTTTTCGACACTTATTATATTATAGAATGGGACCATGTTAGCTTTATATGACTATCAGTCCATATAACCTACCCTAACTAATGCCAAATAAACAAAAACATATCTCTTCTATTTATATGAAAAAAATTATATATAATCAAATTAATAATATAATTCCTACATTTGTTTGAAATGTAAACCTTCCATTAATGACTTCATGGTGTTACGGATATAGAAATTACTTTATATCTTGGAAAGATGATTACTCTTGCAAATGCAATAAAATTAGTGTGCCGCATAATCCAATTACTTATTTATTTTTAACAGCACTATAATGAAAATTCATGCTTATTAATATTTTTAATTATTTACTTTATTTACAGCAATTTTACTGTATCGCCTGTGCCGTTGTCTGAAACATATCTATGTTAAGCTCCTACACATGTTTTTCCATGCTTGTGCCATTCCATGTGTAGCGCTCGGTTTTCTAGCAGTTTTTGAATCACACAACCTGAGTGATCCACCCAAACCACATTTCTACAGCATGCATACTTGGTTGGGGCTGGTAACAATGGGCATGTTTGTATTACAATTCGTCATTGGATTCTTTAGGTAAGTTTTCCGAATAACATTCTATACACATATGCTATTGAATTTACATATATATTGTATATATATTTTGTAGTTTTCTCGTCTTGCTCTGCTGTGAAAATCGCACCTATAAATGCCGTTCAACTATGGTGCCAATACACGCCAGTTTCGGTTTAGTCAATTTTATGTTGGCTATAGCGACATGCATCACTGGCTTGATAGAGAATGAACGTCAAGTACCCGGCGAAGTTCTCATGAAGTAAGTATGCTTTATCCAGCATCTAAATTCAATTTCAAGCTCATTACGTCGATTTATTCAATTAAATTTTGCACTTTATTCCAGCACACGCAACTCGGAAATCGAGCACTACATTGTCAACTCTCTGGGAATTGTTTTTGTAGCCATTGCGATTATCGTCACTGTTGCCGTGCGAAGATCAAATGCCCCTGCTACTGCCAAAGTATATGTAACCGAACGCATTTAAAAAGTTTTATTTTCTTTTGAATAAATTCATAATTATTACATTTAATTAAAAACAATTAAATCAAATTAAAAACAAATAAATGAGATTAATTATAAAAAAATAATATTTAATTATATTAAATAAAATTATATAAAATTTATATAAAATTAAAATAAATTAAATAAAAATAAAATAAATTAAATAAAATTAAATATAATTAGTTAAAC
The DNA here is from genome assembly GCF_002237135.1 of Teleopsis dalmanni. NCBI lineage: Eukaryota > Metazoa > Arthropoda > Insecta > Diptera > Diopsidae > Teleopsis > Teleopsis dalmanni. The sequence continues at coordinate 3,534 of NW_024033315.1, forward strand.
TTATCATAAAACGTATCGCGTACACCGCTTTAATCACGAAAGGGACAAACCTGGTGTGCTATAATACAACACACATCCCCCCGCTTTAACATTATAACATACATGCGAATTACACACAAAATATTTATATTAAAAATGATAATTAATGTCTAATACTAAATCTCACATACCTTTTATAAAAATCTTAAAATTTTAATTTTTGTTAAAAGTGCCAGTCCAGAAACACCCACGCAAGTTCCATTTTATAGTTATAATTATTATTTCTAGATAGTGGCCGACTAAAGTAAGCCGCACTTTACCGCTAGATATTCCTGCACCGGCTATACATTTAGAATATGTTTTATATTAATACGTGCCTTTAATATTGGCTAGCACAGTGAATACTTATAGATCATACATTTATATTTGAGATAAGTAAATTTTTTTTATTGTAACTAAAATAATTTAAAAAAAAAAATTAATTTAATATACATGTACTTATACGCTTTTGTATATTATTTTATATAATAAATCGACTTTGCAAGAACACTACTTGCAGAATATATAGGTCACTACACAGTCGAGAATATCATTGCAAAAATGACAGAACGAGGAGCAAATTGGAACAAAGTCACACAACTCATCGAAAATGTGCTAAGGGAAAAAGGAAAGACCTGGACGCAAACTAATTTAAAACAAAGAGCAACAAAGAGTAACTTTCCAATTCGGATCATGAGTGTGAAGCTGGACGCAGTTTCTACGAGAAGCATATAGTATGGATAGCCAACTTATAAGGGATCCTACCTGAAGTAATGCGAAAGAGGTCCCGAGAGAGATATCTCGAAAAAGAAGAGGATCCATGGACATCCTTTTTTTATAAATTCTGTGTAATGAACAGTTACAACGCTGCTACGAGGGCAACAGATAAGCCAAAGTAATTTTCTTTAATAGTTATATTACCTGTGTGGAAAGTAGACTATTTTAGATCTTAAATGATCACTGCTTATTTAAAATTTAGACCCTCTAACAATATCAGCATAATTGCATACAGTTTTACTGTAATATCTGCAGTATAATATATAGTCACTTAGTTAATATTAGTTTTAATTGTAACTACATATCCAATATTTTTGTTATATTTAGACCCTTCTGTATATAAAAGAGTGTATGACTACAGTTTATTCGGAAGCTAATCAATAATAATATTAGTTATACGCATATTTGTCATTAATATTTTTGCTTTGGGACAAAAAAGCTTAAATACTTCATCTCTAATAAGATATTTGTAACTCTTTATTATATCAACATAAATATTAATTGGTTTTGCATATTATACTTTAATTTTAATTAGAAATTCTCTAGAAATTAATTAGAAAATCAGTTATAATGTTAAGTAATGCATTTTAATTTTAAGATATTCTAAATAAATTAGATTACATATGTAATTAATTTTTCAAATTTAATAATATTCATTTTTATAGCTTTTATAACTAAAGTTATTGTATTCAATTAAATAAATAGCAATATCATTAATGAAATATTATAATATTCACAGAAAAATGCCGTTAACTGGCATTGATCCAAATGGTTTGATAACGTCAATTAATAGGGCACATATTTAAAAATATTTCAATAAAATATCTGGTTTGAATTAAAAAACAGCTTTGTATACTACGACACACCTTTAGATACGTAACGTCCATAATTGACATGTATATCTTTTATAATAACAACTAGTTCTGTGCAAGATAACGAGAAACCTTCTGAAGTACTTCGCTGACAGAAACCAACTTAGTAAAACATTTAAGCACCAAATAAAACGTAGTCTTATTTAATTATATAAATAAGAATTTACATATATTAATCTGCAGTTTAGTATCGCTGTAGCCTTTAAATATTAGTATACTTACTTATAAAAATAATCAACTGACGGCTTAATATGTAAATTCAAAATTGTTCATATTGATACAAGTGTCTAGAATTATTATAACTCTATATTGTCACTTCTTAAATTTTAATCAATCTTTTGACATTATAATCTGGTATGATATCAAATATATGTGTTCTAACTTCTCAAAACATTTGGTGTTAAGCCTAAAATTTAAAAAAAAAAAGTGAGAAAAAGTATAGAAAACCAAGAAGTATCATATGTATTCAGTATTTAATCAGAATTCACTGATAGATGTATTATCTATTATTTTTAGTGTTTAAATTAATTATAATATGTACTTTAAAAGATCTACAGCAGGTTAACTGTAGTAATATCACTACAGACACGATGATGAAATTATATGGATTCGTGTATACGATCTTATTATTAAAACAATAATTCTTTTCTGAAATCTGATAATTGTATATACAGACGATTTGATAATATCGATAATACCGGGCTTTATTAACATTAAACATGTCCCTTACTAAACACCTGGTACAGAAACTCAAACTCCAAACTCAAAAAATTTGAAAAAGAGAACATGGAAGATTCTTGAAGGTAAAAAAAATGTGCGTGCACAAAGTATAAGTTGTTTTAAAGCTTTCTAGAGCTAGTATGTGTCATATAGCGTAAGTAAAAGGCTTTTCCCATTATGAAGAGGTTTCTAAACTGCTATAGTTATACATAAAAATATAAATTTTTCAGTCAAATAATAACCAATGTATAGTATACATCTTAAATAAACTGGCCTAGCTAAACTCTTTGAGTACACATTGCAGATACAGACTTTGCAGTTATGAAATTACTGCATAAGAGATATCGAAGGGAAATAGCAATTACATCTCTAATATCAAAATCGCTATATTTTGATAAAAATTGAGCTTTAGTTAAGTGTTGATATGAATCTAAACAATTTTTACTGGATTGTCTTCTTTGAGCAATCACTTAGATAACTCGAGAGCTATATGAATTGTGCTTGAGTTAATTCCTCTTTCCTATAAGCTACCTATGTGTAATCTCGGTGGAAATATTACTTCCATTATTGTTATAATTTTCGCAACATTTAATATATATATAAATATATATATATTTAAAGCGGGAGTTGAAATTTTGTTCTTTAATGAAACATAACAAATATAATAATTCAGCGGGTGATTAGTCAGTAGGATTACCAATTCGTGCAGTTTGGTCTATGCTTCTGACACGGCGCATTGTCTTAGTAAAAGAAAACATTTTCTTCGTATGGGGACATTTTTTCATGATTCCCTTTTTTAAAAGCACCAGTTGGACAATCTAGTATTTGCTTTTGATGGGTTGGCCGTTTTTCAATGTAGTTGATGAATAAAATTTCATGCATATCCCAAAACAAGGACGCCATAACCTTGGCAGCAGTCTGTTGTATTTTTGGCCGATTTTGGCGAGGTTCGCCATCTGCTCTTCACTATTCTGCTGCAGATTAAACTCCAGAGTAAAGTGTCTAAGTTTCGACTACTGTTATATATCGACGCAAAAAGTGATATCTCGCTTCAACAGCTTCAAACATCTTTCAAAATCATCGACACATTGTTGTTTTTGATCAGTTGTCAGCAAATGCGGAACCCACTTCAAAAAGAGTGGGTACATTTTTATTTTATTTAATTTTTTTTTATATTTGCAATCTGTTTATTTAACAATAAGCAAATTATTTTAAATAAATTAATTACAGGAATAGTTGATCTCCGTTAATTGAGTTAGACCACCTATTATACTAAGAGAACTTACTTATATAACATTTATATTATATTCGTTTTACTTTAACTTATTTATTCCCAAACTCTACTTGGTAGGTCTAGAACCTGGAACCTCTTCAACCTTTGTCTATAAAAGCCGCCATGTAAACAATGATTTTAAACGCATGTTACATTTTTACTTGCCTTAGCAGAATTGTATTAATTTCAGTAAATATCATCTTAACAAAATGTATATAATCTAGAAAGTGTGGATTGTGGTAATTGGCTAAACCAAATTGTTTTTACAAATCTTTTAATGGTCCATTTAGAAATATATATAGAAAATTTAAGAGCGATTTAATCTCTTCTCTTAAAATGAAAATTGACACTCTTTTATAAATAAAACTCTCTTAAGAACGCGTTCAAACCGTCTTCAAACAATCGCGTTCAAACAGCTTTTCATCTTCACTTGTTCGAATCAGTCAAGTGACGGTAGTCTAAGCGATCGGTCGTAAGTGGGTGTGTTCGTCTTATCGCGGATAAAAAATTATTTCAGTTAATATAATTAATTGCAAGTTAAACGCTAAGATATTAAATAATTAATTCATTAGCTTTAAGTGAGTGTTGCTTTAAGTTAAATATTTAATAATTAATATGAATGCCTAGTAATACGTGTATCTGAAACGTTGAATATTTTATTATATTTCGTTATTGTGTAAAAATTGTAAATAACATTTCAAATGTTGATTTGCACTTAAAAAATAAGTGAAATTTTTTTTATTACTTCTTTTGAAAATTTGTCAATTAACAGTAAACAAATTCAATGAAGCAAAACTGAAATAGCCAATATTGCGAAATGGCGAAATGGACTCATTTACCACAAAGCCACCAATT
>NW_024033316.1:0-8041 GCF_002237135.1 Teleopsis dalmanni
ACACAGCTAGTATACGTAAGAAGTGGAACGAAGAAGAGCAACTATGTGAAGATGCATTTGTAAAAACTACTACCACTTTACCAGATGGTAGAATTGAGGTTCAATTACCGTTTAAAGAATCGCCTTTATTACTCGGAGACTCGTACAATGTAGCATTAAAGCGTTTTCATTCGTTGGAAAGACGTTTATCCCACAATTGTGATTTAAAGTATCAATATACCAACTTTGTGAAAGAGTATGAGCAGTTAAATCATTTGACGGAAGTGCAAAACGTAAATTTGAAACAGCCTCATTATTTTATACCTCACCATTACGTACTCAAACCAAGTAGCACAACCACGAAATTACGAGTGGTGTTTGATGCATCATCAAGTACAACGAGTCAAAAATCATTAAACGATATTCTTCTGACAGGACCAACTATACAATCGGAATTATATTTGCATGTTATGCGTTTTCGATTGAAAAGATTCGCATTAAGTGGAGATATAACAAAAATGTACAGAATGATTCGAATACATCCTGTCGTTCGTATCAGCAAATTTTATGGCGAGAGACTGAAGATAATCCGATTCGCGTGTTTCAGTTGAATACAGTAACCTACGGTTTATCCGCGTCACCTTTCTTGGCGATAAGGAGTCTTCAATATATCGCGGAAAAATGGGAAACCGAATATCCAGTGGGTTCACATGTGCTAAAAAACCATTTCTACGTGGACGATATGTTAACGGGAGCTGATGACTTCCATGAACTACAAATAACACAATACGAAGTTACGTCAATATTAAAAAAAGCTGGTATCGAAATTGCAAAAATACAGTCAAATCATCCATCTTTCATCACCAATAATAATGAATTAAAAGACTTAAATTTACATGAACCAGCAATTACAAGTACGCTTGGCATAAAATGGGATTCAAATCAGGACCAGTTTTTATTTTCGTATAATCCGAGCAAGACATACACGTCGTTAACCAAACGCTCAATTTTGTCGATCTCGTCGTCTATCTTCGATCCGATGGGATTGATTGCTCCTATAATTATTAAGTCACGAGTGTTATTGCAAGATTTATGGATTATGAAGATAGACTGGGATACAGTAGTTCCGCAACAAATTGGAATTAAATTCGAAAATTTCATTAACGACCTAAATAATTTGAAATCGATTAAAATACCTCGATATGTATTACAAACAGATATCATCAACATGCAACTACATGGATTTTGTGATGCTTCAATTCGAGCATATGGATGCTGTTTTTATGTGCGGGTTTGTAATCAACAAGGACATATTTCAGTAAATTTATTAACGGCACGAAGTCGGGTGGCTCCGGTAAAGAAAAGAACCCTACCTCAATTAGAACTTTGTGGAGCGCTTATACTAGCTCAACTATATAGCAAAATTGCGCCGATATTTAGCAATATACATTTCCAAACATTTCTATGGACAGATTCGACTGTCGTATTACACTGGTTGCAACACCATTCCTCCACATTAACAACGTTCGTGGGAAATCGAATTTCTGAAGTACAAGAACTTACTGCAACTTGTTCTTGGAGACATGTTCCGACGTCAATTAACCCCGCTGACGTAATATCACGAGGATGTTCAACTAGCGAATTATTGAAATCCAACTGGTTATCAGGGCCAGCATTTCTAAATCGAGAGTATGAGGAATGGCCAGATTCATGTATAAGTAACACTCAATGCAAACGAGAAGTAGATGGTGCAATTCGGAAAATAGTTATGATATGTGAAACACCCACAAATCAAGTGCTACAATTCATAGATCGGACCAGCTCATATCTTAAAGTTCTTCGTGTTATTGGTTGGTTACTTCGTGTGCGTAACCGAGTTAAACAAAGGGGTCCTGATCATCAACATAATTTCACTAGTGATGAGTTACGACATTCTTTACATTGCATCATCTGGATCATTCAAAGCGAACATTTCTCTAATGAAATTCATTGTATAAACAACAACGTGGAAATTAAGACTTCGTTGAAAACTCTTAGTCCCTTTATTCAAGAGGTGGATGGATTTCCATTGCTTCGTGTTGGTGGACGCCTTATGCATGCGAGTATTTCAGAAGAAAGAAAACACCCTTTTTTATTACCAAGACATTGTCATTTCGTTGAGACTTTGGCTAGACATCATCATATTGAAAATTATCATGCCGGGTCTAAGGCGTTAATTGCAATTTTACGACAACGATATTGGATCGTCAATGCCAGAGGATTAACTAGGAAGATCGTACATAATTGTATCAGCAGCATACGTTATAAACCAAAATTGTTAAGCCAGATAATGGGAGATTTGCCTGCGTCCCGTGTGACGCCAGGCAAACCATTTGAAAAATGCGGAATTGACTTCTGTGGGCCTATTTCTACTTATTTGAAAATTCGAGGAAAACAGCCCTATAAATGTTATATAGCAATTTTCGTGTGTTTCACAACTAAAGCCGTTCATATTGAAGCAGTAACAGATCTGTCGTCAAATGCATTTATTGCAGCGCTAAAAAGATTCATTGGTCGCAAAGGACTACCTGCAGAAATTTATTGTGATAACGCTACGAATTTTGTAGGAGCCAATACAAAACTGGTTGAACTTAAACGAAGCTTTGCTAGTGAAGCGTATAAAAATCATGTCATTAATTTCTGTTCAAATAAATCAATATCCTTTAACTTTATTCCACCTAGAGCACCACATTTTGGAGGTATCTGGGAGGCCGCCGTGAAGTCTGCAAAGGGGCACATGTATCGTACGCTGGTGAACAGCAAGTTAACATATGAAGAGCTCACTACCGTTCTCGTAGAAATCGAAGCAATCTTGAATTCCAGACCGATTTCACCTGTGTCGTGGGATGCGAATGACTTCGAAGCTTTGACACCAGGTCATTTTTTGATTGGGTGTCCCATGAACTGCATCAGTGAACCAAACATTAATCAAAATGTAGAAGTGTCATACCTCGAACGATGGCGGCGCATTACTGCAGTGAAACAACAATTTTGGAGCAGGTGGTCAAACGAGTATCTCAACGAACTGATTCAGCGCAATCGTTGGACTAAGGTTAGCAATAATTTACAGACTGGGACGCTTGTTTTGATTCATGAAGAAAACATGCCACCAATGGTATGGGTGACAGGTCGCGTAACAAAAACCATCCAGGGCAAGGATGGTAAAGTTCGTGTTGCCGATATCCAGACAAAAAAGGGGATCGTTCGTCGTCCAGTTCAAAAACTTGCTATTCTATGTGATCCTTGAAAGACTAATCTTTCAACGTCGGCGGAATGTTCGTACACTTATCGATAAAGGCTGAACCAAATGAGCAAGTCATAACATTAAATCCAAGCCTTTATCTGCTTTGACAGTTGAAGGCATGGAATGGTGTTGTTATTGCTTCGTTTGGTTAGTTTCCTTTTCCGTTTTTGTTTTTTTTTGCTCTCTCTGGCTCGTGGTTGTGTGACCGCCGCACGTAGAAGCATCATTGAAGTTCAATTATACGAAAAATAGAAGTATTAAATAAAAAATAGAAAATTGTAAATAAATTCTAAAATAAACATACACATACCATATTTTTATATACATGTGTATGAATGTACGTATGTATATACCGCAACTAACTCACTTTATTTAAAATGTATTAAATTTTAATTAAAATGTTTTAAATCAAAAGATTTTGAATTAGAAGTGTCCATTATAACAAAATCATATAATATTAAAACTATTCAAAACAATAAAATATTAAAAATTAAATCACTCTCTGGCCCAATTTACACTATCATGAACGTAACATGAACTTGAAAATCGGTTACCGATCGATGAGACAGGGAAGAGAGTGTGATGTGAGTTCATAAATTTTAAGCAACGAAATTTGAATCGTTTTTTCAGCTTGACACGCATACATATTCAATGTTATGTTTATGTTTACCTTTTCATGCTGAATACTTTTAATTTCGTTTACTCCAATCAATGTAAGATATTATGCGAGTGTAGCTTATAATTAAAAGGTTTCTACTCCCTCTTATACACATTTGCAAATTTAATGCTTAAATAATTATAAATTATCACAAAAAACAATTACAATATTAAAACATATATATACATTGTGACCGAAAAGTTTCCGGAAATTTTAAATAAAACGCAAAATTCTTAATCTTCATCAATATTTATTTTATCTCCTTCAAAATATGCTCCATTAGAAGCGATACACAAATGCCAACGTTTCTTCCAATCATCAAAACATTTTTTATAGGCGCTTTCCGGTATGGCTTTGAGTTTCCTCTGCGAATTCTGTTTTACGTCTTCTATGGATTCAAAACGCGTTCCTCTGAGTGGTAATTTGAGTTTGGGAAACAGGAAAAAGTCACACGGTGCAAGATCAGGTGAATACGGGGGCTGTTCGATGGTATTTATTGAATGTTTGGCCTTAAAATCGTTGATAATGTTGGCTCGGTGCGAGGGAGCATTATCGTCATGAAAAATCCATGAATTATCCTTCCACAATTGAGGCCGTTTACGGCGGATATTTTCACGCAAACGTCTTAAAACAGTCAAATAATAGGCTTTATTGACTGTTTGTCCTTCAGGGACGAATTCATGATGCACCACACCACGAATATCGAAGAAAACAATCAGCATTGCCTTGATTTTCGAGCGACTTTGGCGTGGTTTTTTCGGTTTCGGCTCGTCTTTTCCTCTCCATTCCGATGATTGTTGGCTTGTTTGCATGTCGTACTCGTAGACCCATGTCTCGTCACCCGTTATGATGCGTTCCATGAAAGTTGGATCGGAATTGGCACGATCAAGCATGTCTAACGAGACCTGTCCACGATGGTGTTTTTGGAACAAATTGAGGTGAATCGGAAAAAGCCGAGCGTTGACACGTCGCATACACAAATTGTCCACCAAAATCAAACGAGCCATCTCACGACCGATGCCTAGCTCTCGTGCTATCTCTCTAACACTCACATGAGGATTTTTGAACACGATTTCCTTTGCCTTTTCAATGTTTTCGTCGGTGGTAGAGGTCGAAGGTCGTCCAGAACGCGGCATGTCTTCGACGGTCGTACGACAGTCCTGAAAGGCTTTGTACCACTCATAAACTTGAGTTTTCGATAAAACTGATTCCCCATAAGCCTTTTGTAGCATTCGCAACGATTCTGCACACGAAAATTCGTTCGAAACACAAAATTTGATGCAAACTCTTTGATCAATATTTTTTTCCATTGTTTTTTCGCAACGCACTACTGAGGTGAACTGGTTTCAACAGCTGCCGTAAACGAACTGTCTGACAGATCGCGCTCATTTTTGGCATAGTAATTAAGGACAGTGCTGCCAAACTACATAAACTTAAAATATCGAAAAATATACAGCGCGCGAATTTTAAATGAGAATTTCCGAAAACTTTTCGGTCACAATTAATTAATTAGTAATTTAATTAATCAAAATGAAGGAAAGGTTTTTGTATTGATGCAAGGGATATATTATAAAACAATGTAAATGTGTAAATGAATTCTGACTACGCACGGTGTGAAAATATCTCCAAAAGAAACTATAGCAAAACACAAATCAAAGGTAAACAAAATTGTACTCTTTCTCTTCAGCTAAAAATTCATACATTTTATATCAAATTTACAAGCAAAAGCAAAACTAGAGAACAAACACAAAGCGTTCCTCTTGATGGGTCTAATGTTTTTGGAGACAAATTTTTAAAAAGCTCAGTTGAGAAGTCCTCTTGTATTTAGTGTTTTGGTAGTAGTGAATATCATTCGTTGCCATTCACAAAGGCCCGTTGCCTTTTACGAAGCATAGCAGTGCACTACATTAAACTGTGCGAATAGTGCATTTCATTCGCTTCGTGTTTAGTGTGCATACATGATTCGCGTTTAGGTAGTGTGTTTCACATTGACTTTTGAATGCATTCATGTCGATCTCTGGTCGATACTGGGCCCTGTTGCACCAACACTTTTCACTTTGCACTTTGCAAGACTTATGAGTGACTTTTTTTTGCAAAGTACAAGCATTGAGTATAAATATTATAGAGTACAAATCTGAAAATAAACTCAATTTGCCTAATGGGTCTGTGGGGGCGCGGGTAACAACGTAACAAGAAATAGAGAGCAAAATGCATTTCTCTACAGCGCTCTATAATATAGTGAGCACGTGCATGTAAGTTTTTTGTTTTGATTTTGTTTCCTTGTACCATTGAGTATAAATATTATAGAGTAGCAATCTCGTACAAGCAAATTTTTGTATGAGGTTGCTGCTGCTGGCAACCTTTTTGCACTCAAAAAACACTCTTCATGTTTATTCAGTAAATAAAACACTATTTTACCTGTCTCTTATATTTATTAAGTATTTATTATTAAAATGATGTTAATTATTTAATTTTCTTTTTAGAGTTTGTTTGTTACAGTCAGGATAAACATATCTGTGTTCTTGTACGCAGCGTTGTAAAAATTCCTTTTGTTCGTCTTCAACAGTGATTTTGCCATGAAAGTCTTGCATTAACTTAACCGCTCTTTCTGCTGTATCATTAACTGCTCTCAGTGTCAGCACCTTGTTTTTAGCATGTTGAAATGAAGCATTACTAGACCATGAAGTAGGACAACTTGAGAAAACTGTCATCAATTTTGAGTCGATTAAACAAAGCCTTGCTTTTCAATGAAACAAAGTCATCGATGTTTTTCTCGTAAAGTGAACCACAAAGTTCATCTTTTGAAGGGATATATCGTTTACTGTGGGCTGATGGCTTTCTTTGGCTAAGTTATTAACTATTTTTGCCTTTCTTTCATGGTCAACATCATCGTCAAATAGGGACAAGACAGCCACTTCATCAATTAAATACCATAAATGCTGACAGAACTTTTGTAAAACTGTTTTTGATATAATTTTGTCAATTGTTTCATAAGCCTTCATGGTCTTCAGAAAACACAAATCCTGGTAAGGTGCTTTTACCGCTGTAATGCATTGCAGCCAAGGTTTGACGTAGGATGTCACGATGAAAAGACAGACGTCTAACAGAGCCGCTTTATCCTTGTTACATTATAAATTGAGAGCTAAGTAATGGAATTTTTAATAAATAAATTGCCCTCGCCATCCAGCGCGCTTGCTGCATGGCACCTGGAGGTCGAATCTTAAATTTCTTTTCTGTATCTCCACCAAGGAATATTATTGAAAGCTCTATTAATTCTCTATAGTCGTTTCTAACAATTTTCTTAGTCAATTCAGTTCGATAAAATTCCAGCAGTTTGTCAATTTCTGAAGCATTCAGGTAAGATGACCTTTCTATAGGATACTGTACTTTCTTTCTTTCGATATTTGTCCAGTTTTCTTGTAACCTTTTGAATAATGGAATGTTAGGATTGTTAGTAACTTGACTAATTTTAGCTTTAAAAACGCCTTTCAATATCAATTCGTAGATGTGATGACGGCAAGCAAAAATAAGCATATCTCGATTAAATTTTTATTCGAGAAGCACACAAGCACCATTAATACGACCAGTATTTGAACCAGTAGTATCACAACAAAGGATTTGCACTTTATCTTCGAGATTCCAGTCAGTAACCGCATTCCAAACTGCCTGTGCCTGTTCACTTCCTGTACAGTTGTCTAATTTTGGCACCGCAATAAGTTGTTCTTTATCACGATACGAAATAACAATCGGGAGACGTTCTTCTCTACATTTGCGCACATCTAAAGCCGGCAACAGTTTGCCATCCCAATGGACAGTTACAGTGTCTTTCTTTAATAATTTCTGCACGCTGTTTTCGTTTTTCTGTGCGAATTCTTTGAATGGAGGACTTGCTTATAGGAAATTCGTCAGTATTGTGTCCAAGTGCTTCAAAAGTAGCTTCAATAATAAATACAGAATTTCTCATACTTAACTGACACCTATATAAAGGTGCCACTAACTTTGGAGTGATCAAATTTGTCCTCATAGAAGTTTTTTTAATATCGGACTGCGCACTCCCAGTTTGGATGGGTAAATTTTCTTGTAGATCCATTATTTCAGAATCAGAAGATAAATTTTCGTGG
>NW_024033317.1:0-8038 GCF_002237135.1 Teleopsis dalmanni
AAAAAAGGAATGGACTATAAATTTTATCATTTACATTACTTCTTGATTTAATGTAGTTCATTTTAATGTAAAATGGTTTTCGTAAATTTATTGCAATTATTTTTGCCAAAATTTTGCCAAAATATAAGTGCAATGATTCTTCGATTACATTCACATTTGGCCCATATGCTACGATTGGAAGACCCATTTATTTATTGTAATTGTTTCTAGCTATTAAAATTCATTTAGTTAGTCAATTTATAGGGACTTTAATTAATAGTGAAAAAATCGAATACAATGAGACATTTGCTTATATATCTAAATAGAGGAGCCAATTAAATGTAAATTCTCTTAAGCATAATCTCTGTTATACAGGAGTACTAAATACTCTTATCTATTGGTTTTTTTATAGTTTACAATGGATGCAACTTGAACTCATCCTTATACAAAGAAATCAAGACGGCAATCAATAAAGTAAGAAGTAATCAATAAAATTCATCTAAGCGTTACTTCAGTATATTATGTTGGGTCCTATATATTTTGAGAACTGTTAGAATCATCACTAAGACTACTCACCGTATCATGAATTACTAGTTATGAGTGCCCAATTGCAAGAAATATAACTTTACACTTAAATTACTTAAATTGGTATTTTTAAATAATATGCATATCTGAGAGAAATTATTTGTACAATGAAATAGATCTCTCGACACAGTGATTCCAAAACTAATCTGCAAGTGGTCTTCACAAATACAGAATCTCGCATCTGCGGAGTGAATGGTTCACTGATTTCTATCGAAGATTTAAACTCGACGTTTAGAAGGCGGCATAACTGCATCTATACAGATACTTAAGTAAATCCTTTTCGAAAATTGTGGTTGACTGCTATATAAAACTGTAGTAAAAGGAAGCAGAAATAGAATATTGCCTTTGCTGGATGACTATTGGATTGACTATTGGATGCTAGATGAAATATGTTGAACAGAGTGTTATAACGAGAGCTTCGAAAGAAAAGTGGTTTACTACCGAAAAAAATTGCTCATGGGCCGAACATTCAAGTTACCTAAAGACTGGTTTGTCTCTACATATACTGTAGGATAGTCTCTCGGAGAGTAAAACTGGCATCCTTATACCCAGTAAAGTTTCTGGTAGATTATTTTATGATAGCATTCATTATCATCTCAACATTAGAAATCAATCTAAGAATATTGGCTCTGATTAAAGGCAGTTACGAGCTCTAATCCCTTTTTTTGTGACCGACTTTGAGATATCCAGGAGAAAATCAGTAGACTGGTAGTTCCTTTCCCATTCTGATATCAGGATGTCCGTAATTGCCAACATTTTGAAACTCAATCGATATTCTTAATGTTTTATATGCAGGGTGGTCATACCAGGCATGATCAGTTCGTTGCCATATGAGACGGTACCCTATTTATTCATTTCGTATAATTATATTGCGACCATTTCTAAATAATTACATAAGTAACGAGGGGAAGGACTCCTATAACGTGCTAACATGTGCAAGTGCTGATAATTTCAACTATAGTCCAATCCTTATTTGTAACCACAAATGTGAATATAGTGAAAAAACCATTTAGATGTATCTTCTAAATAAGAGAACATATGTACTAATATAAAATATCCCACCTATTTACATTCTCATAAAGTTCACCTACCTCGCAGGTAGGTTTTACTAAAACAAATTTATGTTGAAATAAAAACTAAATTAAAATTAAAAATTTTACAGCTATTTTAAATTTTAAACTTAGTAGCTTAGAAATATATAAAATTAGTTACGTTATATATAAAAATTTAAAACAAAAAAAATTGTTAACCAGTACGTTCATTCGGAGAAGACTAAATTTACTTTCTCAACATGGCAAATAAAAAACATAATGAAAGTCAACAAAATTTGTAAGTAAAACATATTTTAAATTAAAATTTAAAATTACTACAGAAATGAATGTCCAGAGACAGGGACTGGACCTTAGCAAATATCGAGGAAGAGTTTGACCGCATTGATCGTCTTATGACTGATGGGAGTACACATGATATAGCTGAAAATTTAGCTCTACAGACCAAACTGTTAAAGGTAAACTTATAATATTTATTAACTTAATAAAAAATGTAATAAAATTAAAAATTATATATAAAATTACAAATATATATATAATTATTACTAACCAAATTATTCTCAACTTTAGATTAAAATGGATAGTTTCCTGCAATCTTCTTATGAACGTGTAGAATTCTACATGAATGAAATGTCTCGTCTTAATGCTCTTTCGCACAAAGAGAATATTCGTGTATCTGATGGCAAATGCCAATTAAAAAATTATTGTTCGAATTTCTCACTTCCTACAATCCGTGAGGAAACAGCTGAGGAACTTGTCGAATATAAAAATTATAATGTCAAAAATGCTGCTGTCCTTTATAGCAAGAGATCAAAAAACTCCTCCTCCGATCCTAATGATGACTCAATTGGTAAAACTAACTCTCCTTCCACCGGTGATGGTACAAATACTCGTGGGAAAGGAAAACGCCTGTAGTCATTTATAATTATTAAAAAATAATTAAAAACAAATTTTTCTAAATGAAATAATTATTTATATTTTAATTATTTTTTCAAAAATTCAATTTTTATTTTGATAAATAAAATTTGAAGTTCAGAATTCATTGTGTTAATGAAGAGGTCTCACGATTAATATATAAATCTGCGAACAATTATTATACTTCTGTGAGAAAGTGCAAAAAATGTGTAAGACATTCTATATGATATCGAATCCAATATATATTATACGTAAACTAATCATATTTTTATGATTATATCATTATGTTGAAGCTATTTGAGCCAGTGCAATTGAGCACTTTTACTCTTAATAATTTCGAGGTATCTTCAAAACCTCTCTTTACGCCTTGACTGAATTATTGTTTATCACTTCATCAGACTAAACAATAATTGACATCAGATATGCATACCTCCCCGAGAAGCCTGTAACCATTCTGAGATTTGATTTTATTGTATATAAGAAAAAAGTAAATTATGGCCGTGTGCGAGTTCGAGTAAATTGAGGTAAAGTAAATTGAAATTTCCTAGGGATTATTTGCGCTGCACTTATGTAAGTTAGTTAGTTGTGGTGGAGAGAGGATGAATCCTCCTCAAATAGCTAAGGATGAAAGCCGTTTTGAATCCACAAAAACAGAGGCATTAATAAAGGCAAGAATCTGGCTAATGCTGATACTGGAGATATCGCTAAGTGAGTTGAAGAAAGGGGCCCCTAGAAACTTAAACCTAGTTCTGGCCAGACCTGGACAAAAACACATCAGGTGTTCTGGTGTCATTTCTTCAAGTATTGGTAGACACGCATTGCATGAGGTATCACAGGGAAGGCCAAGTCTAGCCCCATGCCGTCCTATGGAGCAGTGACCCGTAAGGACGGATATTAGCTTAGAAACCTCAGATTTGTTTCTACAGAGCACTTATGTAAATATTTATTTATTTTCTTTACTGCACTTATTTATTATTTTTGGTTAAAAGTTTTCAAATGTTTTTATTTATTTATTAAACATCTTATAAAATTTTCACAAGGGTAACACCTAATTTACCTAATTTTTACCTAATTTACCCTACTCGAAATTCTGGTAAATACCAACATTCGCTGCCATACCGACATATTTTACTATTTCCTACAATTTTCCATCAATTTACACGAACTCGGACACGGCCTAAATATACATAAACATTTCGGTTTTTAGCGTTAAATACAGCATTAGCCTTATATTTATATTATATAGTTTACGATAATAGCCTTTATACAATAAATTTAGTCAAAAGTATAAAATTTTTTGAATTTATTTATCGACCTGTTTTTTTTTATAATGATTTTTATATATTTTTTAATCCAGCTATAGATTCATTTATGTTAAATAATTCAGCGTTTAATATTTTTTATTATATTTCAAATATAGACTCTCAATATAGACAAAAGAATAGAGTATATGACGTAGATATAGTTTTGCTAATAACCAATCGCCAAACGATAATATTCGCCGAAGAATGATAACTTACTACTCGCCTGTGTTAAGGCTCAGTTAGACGGTAAGTAACGTAAGAAATTAATTCAAAGCGAAACGCGCAATCAGCCAAATCTGCTTATTTGATAGGAACGAAATAAACAAAAGCGGCGAACATTATTTATTTCGTTCCTATCAAATACGCAGGTTTGATTGATTGCGCATTTCGCTTTGAATTATTTTCTTACGTTAATTACCGTCTAACTGAGCCTTTATTGTTTGGGTATGTTATTAACCTAGCTAGCATAAACAATAGCCAAACGATAATACTCGGAAAAAAATGATTACTTATTGCTCGCCTGGGTTATTGTTTGGGTATTGTTATTAATTATTCTAATAACTATTATTATGTTGAAGCTATTTAAGCCAGTGCACTTGAGCACTTTTACTCTTTATTAACTCGAGGTGTCTTCAAAATCTCTCTTTACGCCTTGAATTTGATAAGGAAATTTTGATATCTTCCATTTAATGATTTCGAGCACGACACAAAATTATTTTTGGTAAATTATCCGCCAAACGTGATGCTGTACCATACGGAGTCTCTGAAAAATGGTAGAGTATTCTGCTGACAATATTTTTAATGCTGTTTCGTCAGCATTATGGTGTATTTTTTAATTTAACACCGCTATACTGTTTTAAGTTCAAAGATAAAAAATACTCAAATGCAGACACCAATATGTCTGGAACATTAAAAAAATAGCTTTTAGTGATTGGAACATCGAAAAGTCCGCAATGTTTTCAGAAAGTTCACTATTAGTCAGTTAAATACAAATATAATACAAAGACATAGATAACGTCAAAACTTTTTGAGAAATGAGTAAGTGATTGGGTAAAGGTCTTACAAAAGAATAAAGAAAAATATGTTTCAAACTTTCCTACTCATCGTTATGTTAAAGATTTTAACCCAATCAAACTGTTTTTTTTTTGTCATCGAACGTTACATCAATATTACAGCCTATGGATCAAGACATAAAATCATTGAAGACGAATTATCGAAATCGACAACATTGATAATTTCAAAGAGCCAAAATTAAATCTTTCGCAACAATTTTAATGTTGAAAGGATCATGGAATGATGTGAAACCTAATACAATCTCAAACTGTTTTCACCATGCAGGCTTCGCTGAATGTCCATTATTAATTGAAATGAATACAATATCTTCATCGTCTGGTACGACACACAGGCTTTCGTCGAAACTGTTGAAAATGTAGTAGGCTTTGACGATAATCGTTATATATGCCAGGAATATAACAACGACGCTATTTGAACATCTATTACTGCTGTACAAGACGAATGTGAAGATGATAGCAATAACCAAAGCGATAATACACCCTTTGAGTGTCCTCTAATAGCTAAGGCCTGCGAAGCGTTTAAGGTTTTGTAAAAATACTTATTATTTAATGAATTTTCAAGTAATTATTCTGTATTAAATGGTCTATCTTACATAAGAAATAATTTATTTATTCAAATCAGTATGTATTAATTCAATTTGATTTTTTCCTATAAACTCAATAATTTATCCTAAATTTGTATTTTTTTGTATCATATAAACAATTTATATCATTTATATTTATGAGATTTGATTTATATTAAAATGAGAATAAAAGATATTTATTAAAATATTGCTTACAACGATTTGCGATTATAGTGACTTATTTCTGCCGGTCGTTTGAGGTCGTTGTAAACTGGAAGATTGAGATCATCAACAAGTTTTATAATAATCGGATTCTCTCCCACCCGAATTATTTCTGCGAGTTCGTTTGAGGTCGTTGTAAACTGGGAGATTAAGATCATCAAAGACTTTATCAACGATCTTTATCATCACCGGATTGTTTCCCATGCGACTGAGCAAATAAAGATAAGTGAGGGTGACACCTGATGGTAGCAAATATGAGCTGAGTAAAATAGTTGCTGGTTCCTTAATATCATTAATAGAGACATTTTGTAACGTTTCCTTGGCATAAGTACTTGCATTACTTGCTACCGTTTTGAAACGCAGAAGAGCTTCCTGCAAATAGAGAAATATTTAAATATTTATATTTTAGATATATAAAATTTTTAATATTTTCAAATAAGGTGAACAGCGTTTACACAAATAAAAAAAGTTAAATAAAGTAACTTAAAATCTATTATGGATTAATAACATAATGACATCCAATATGAAGCATGTAGCTGATTAATTAAGTGATGCAGAAAACTTACAAAAGCGATTTAAAATCAAAAATCTTTCCAATTATACATTTATAAAATATAGTAAATACTAATAATTTGAATTATAAACATTATTGCTGTTTTTTTTGAGAAGACTTTCAGCTAAGCAGCAGATAAGAAATGACCTCACTTGATTAGCAAAAACTAATTGAATCTAAGCGCTTATCACCTCAAAGTAACTTTATATATTTTATCTGTTTTAAAAAATACCAAAAACTTACAGCAATCGCACATACTAATTTCCATAGATACGACAAAAAACGTTTCCAATCAAATTTATTTTCATCTTGCATAAGTGTTTTTTGCAGGACACCTGATAAGCGATTGCCTTCGCATCTCACTTGATGTTTGTACAGAAAATGGCGACCACATAACGCTACGGAAACTCCAAATCCACCAAATATTAGTGTATGCCTTGATAAGCCATTACTCTTGCTTGTTCCCTGTGTGCTCCTATGTGTTTTTGTTTCCAAATTTCGTACCAATTTATTAATATTTTTCAGCCTGGCACTAAAATCTCGGGCAGTGTTTATTTTTGTATGTACATGATATCTGGGCAGTTGTAGAAATTGACTTCTGTAAAGAAACATAAAATGTTTTAACAATATTTCTATGGAAATTTTTTGGTATGACATAATCCTGCCTAGCAGTTTACCTTCGTCCGCAACTTGACACCAACAAACCCAACATTATTGTCACCTTTGCAACACACCTCAGATAAGCACTTCGATTTTATTTTATTTTATTTTATTATTAGTTTTATATGTTTTGCACCAATTGATTTTTTTTATCGTTCGTTAATATTGTTTATAAAAATTTTGTTAAAAATGACAGATAAAATCGTTGCTAAGCCAAACAAAACTTCTGTAACAATACACAGCTAGAATTCAAATGCATTAAGATGCTTAGTTGATCAACACGGCGAGATATGCATGCACAATTTTCAAATGCAAGGTGGACTTTACATGAAATTTACAAGGAGTTCTGACGAGGATCTCTCAACTCACCACACTCACAAATCTTGCAAAAGATCGTTTCAAAAATGTTTAAATATATATTTTTTATATTTATATACATTGAATAAAAAACAACTTTACGCGTATATATCAAATGTTTAACTACCTTTATATTTATATTTTCGTTTCTTAAATACTAAATCTAACATGCTATTTCGTTTAAAAATGTTACGCTTTAATTAGCTTGGGTTTTACTCACTGGTAGACAGTCCATTATTTGTATAACACAACCTTGTCTGCCGTCATTGTTTAAATTATCCGTTATTCCTTTTCTTTTGTTTACACATATTTTATTTTAAACTGATCCTTTTGTGTGTGAAAAAACTCGTGTTAATGAAATATCTTAATGTCTATTGTTTTAAATATTTGTAATACTTTACTACTTTATGGAAAAAACTCGTGCTTTTATTCTAATATGTAAAGATCGGGAAAATCCTAGATCATTAAATGATTTATATGAGTTTTATTTAAAGTTAATGTATAAACAATCATGTTTTGCTATTTTGATGTATAATATGCGCAGATACATGTTCAAATTTAAATATATACAAGTATATGTGTATGTATATATAAGTTACAAATTGTATTTTCTTTTAAATAAAAATAAAACACAACCGATTCATTTGATTGAGTTGTATTGAATGTATATCATGAAAATAATAACTTATGTCTAAACCTTAACATTTGAGCATCACTTTCAGTTCTCATCTAAACATTACCATAAAAAGCAGTGTTTCACAAGAGATACATTAATCCT
>NW_024033318.1:0-8037 GCF_002237135.1 Teleopsis dalmanni
CGGAAATACTAGCCGATAAAATTTAGACCAAAAGAGGTCTAAATGTGGTGTTATAATCACACCATATTATATTAGAGCAAAGTATAAATAATAGAATTAATCCATAAACACAAATGCAACTTCTAGGCTTATAGTAAATTATGACGGAAATAACTTTTGATGCATTTTTATCTTATTCTACAATATTAAGTACATTAAGTACATTTTTGATAGCTTATTATGAAGTATTTAAAATTGTACATTGAATTCATTATTCATACTGTTTGACTAATAAGATGATAAGAGCAAATTAATTTTGAAGGATATTATTCTGAATCTGTTAATATATATACGAGTCCATTATAAGATATAGCTTTACAACAAGAAAATATATCGTTCTTATAAAAATTTCATAGTAAAAGCACTACTTTAATTAACGACATTGGTCATCATAAAATTTTATAAAAAATAAATTTATAAGGGAAATACTTGAGTGCAGCACCAATTGTCCTCGAAAACTTAGATTTATTCACATATAAAATTTTAATATATTTTATATTGAGCGATGTATGCAAATAGGGGAAAAAAGTGCTAAAAAATAATAAAATCGAAACTATTTGTTTTTCATGTTTGCCATTTATAAAAACCGCGAAACAAGAAATGCCAATCAAAATGTCAAAATTGTAAATACACAATGTAACAATGTATAATATTTCAATTGCCTCATAATAATGAAGGTTCAAATCAAAAGTAACCATCTAACTATATTGTGTTGAACGAAGCATTGCTAAAAAATCATTATCATGCATAAAAAGATACGATAAAGATATAAAAATATACAAAAAATACACAAAAACAAAAAGAAATAAGGAACTTACTTATATCAAACAGAAAAAAAGAAACCAACCAACATCAAAGTGAAGGTGTATATTGAAAATAAAGTACGAATATCTGAGATACATAGATGAACGCAAGAGCATTGCATGATGACCATACAAAAAATAATGATGTTAGTAGACAGTGGTTGAGGAATAAACTTACACGAATAGTTAAACAGAAGACAGACAGACAGATAGATGGAGGAAAAGACGGAAGGACAGACAAGCCTAGAATCGGGAAAAAAATCAAGACTCATAAAAGCGTGCCTGCAAATCTAACATTTTTTGACAGCTCAGGTGAATTATGAAAGTTTGATGATTTGAACAAATAAATGCAAATATTCAATATATTCGTAAATAAAAAGAAAAAATTAAAGAAAACTAATAAAAAATCATAAAGTAAACTGCAACCATAAATAAGAAATTCATTGGGCAAAAGCAGAAAATTGCTATGCAAATTTAACAATTGCTGTTGAGTTTTTTATTTGCCTTAAATTGTTGGTGACTTAATAAAAATATTTTTGAAGTACATTAACTTTGTAATGCTTAAAGTTGACTCTTGTTAAAAAAATTTGTATTTAATAATTTTCACAACTTAACTGATAAGATAACATATATGAATACATTATCAACAATTTAATATTATTTTTTATATAAATTTTCGTAGAAGAAAATGTATCAAAGCACCTAGAAACGCATAATTCTTTAACCTTATCGCACTTTGTGGTAATTATCTTTATAATTTGTTCAGATTTAAGAGCAAAACAAAAAAAAATAAATAAAAACTGAGATGAAATATTATGTAAACATGCAAATTTTGAATGCTAACTTGGCTTTCTTGGCTTCACAAAACTGCTATACAAATTGACTGCATTCTAACTTAAATGCTTCTTATGTTTCGTATGCTACGAGTAAAATAAAATTCTCCCACAATTTTGCTTTGCGTTTTACTGCAAACAGTTTTTAAACTGTTTAAAACCCACGACTTGTCATGTTAGCAACTAGATTTAACTAAGGCACAGCTTTAGATTACTTTTTTAGTTGGATTTTCAACACAACAAAACGTATAGGGAGAATAGAAATTTGTAGTTGCGCCTATGCCATAATTAAACACAGTTAAGTCAGGCTTAAAACCAGCTTAGAATTAAAAAGAAAGTACCAAGAAAAAAGAAGAAAAAAAACAATAGGATTATAGAATAAGAGGAAGGTAAAGATATACATTATGACAAACAGTGGTATGTGAAGCGCATATTTAAAAACAGAATTTTGGATCTATTAGTGAAGGTCTTCAAATTGAATTTCATGAATTTCTACTTTTTTAATTTGAATTATTGACTAATTAGAATTATCAACGCATACATTGATAATATCAACACACTTAATTATATGAATGCTTGTTACAAAGTCACTTTACTCTGGCAAGCAGTTTGTGCTCAACTAAGCTCAAATATATATATAATGAAATAAACAAAAGCTAATGTGCCACTTAACAGCATCAAAAAATTAAAAAAAAAAAAACACAAAATAAAAATATAGTAAAAATTCTGTATGCAATATTCACAAAAATATATTATTTAATTAGAGGTGCATGATATATGCTGGATCTGATTAATTTATTTTACTCTTGTTTATAATTGATTCTACTAACATCTCTTCGGCATTTATATTTAATCCATTTGTTTGACAATGGGTTAGGTGAGCAGCTTTATGTAAACAAAATATAAAAAAACTCCCAAATTAAATGATTTACTTGCTCTTTAACTCAATTTCCTTAACTATAAAAGCCACAAGTATATATAATTTTTCTCATAACATAAAAAATCAAAACCAAAACTAAAACGAAAAATAAAACCAACAATTAATCTTCAGTGTTTGTACTGTTCGCTTATATTTTGAGGCAATCAAAGTTAATATACAACATTTTGATCTTTTTTTCAAAGTCTCAACAGTGACGTAGGTAAATTTAAGAAATTTTGTGAATTTTTGTTAAGCTTAGTATGCGTAAAACTACATCTTTTCGCTATTTTAACCTTTGACGCACAGATATAGTTTCACTACAGCGCACTGCCACAAATCAGCGCAGTACCCTTTTGTCAGCTAACACTGCAACCGCGGCAGCAAGCGCAGCACATCGGCAGGAGCAACACACATCCCTGCTTACAATTAAGCAGTCGAACATGATCACGTTATGCTCATATGCAGTTAAAACTTTTTAAGCTGTCTGCGTTTGTAGATACTCGTACAGATACAACGACATACCTACGACGTACGAGTGTATGATATGCGCAAATACTCGTGTAACAAAGATATCGTTAGACTGAACGTCGGTCGGTCATAGTTTGCAATGCGGGCAGATCGCAATAAAAGTAGGAAGCAACATTAAAAGTGATCATGGACAATGCATTTGAGTAAATCGCGCACATATTTGCGCACTCCTAAGCAGACAACGTGCCATGAGATACTTTTTTCGTCTGCTTGTACCTTATGAATTTTAGTGCAAAAACGTTTGACCGTAATGACGTACATATTTATACAGAAATATAGATACCTACATATATATACCTATAGTACCTATATAATTGTATATATAACTCTGTGAAAAGATTCTTTTTTTTTTGTAACTGTAGCATAAAGCACTTTTACGTGCTTCTATGTATGAATTGAATTTCATTGCAGGCGGGAATGAAATAATGCAATTTTTTATTTAGATTTTTATTTATTTATTTTTTCATTTATTTATTATTTTAATATATTTAGTATGTGCAAGTATTTTTTTTTTTATGGTTTTGTCATAATAGTCCGTTTAAACCTGCTTACTTGGGTAAATTTCTTTAAAAAAAATTAGATAAAAAATTGGCATCTGCGAAGTTAAATTCTTTTGTGTATTTTAATAGGCATAGGTAAGATACACCAAGGAACTGTGATCAAAATATTGCCGAAGTTTGGGTTAGCGTTGCGCTTATGAAAAGTTAAGATTCTTATCGCGTTTTTATCATTGCAATAAAACATTTGGTCCTAGTCAACATGTGAAAGCCGATATGGACTGTTGTCGGTGGTCTATACAATGGCGAATCTGGAAATTAAAAACAATGCGAACAGAATTTTAATTGCAGTAGATTTTCTAAGGTCGATTTAAAAGTCTAAGTAATATGAGATGTTTTAAGACTTCAGTTTTAAAATGTTTTTTTTTAGAATAATGTTAATACTTAAAAACTAAATTGGTTCCTTAAATGAAAACTAGAAAATGAAAATGATGGGAAAAGATAATAATATAATAATATAATATTTACTTAGAATGGTTTAGGAGTCTTATGAACTTACTCTTGTATACCATAGAGTCATAATTATTCTTTTAAATTTCGTTTTATTCACATATATCGTTCTTTAACTTCATGTATCACCGTAATATATCTTTACCACCTTGACTAATTTTCTGTTTATAACCTTAGATCAAATAACTCAAATTTTTTTAAGCGTCAATAAAAACATTTTAGAAATGTTTAAATTGATCAATTTTGTAAAACAAACTTTTGCTCTTAGGTACAATAAATAAAGCAATGGGTTTTATGGAATTTTTTTAATAAAAGTTGCCCCATAAAGTAAGTCGAGTCTTAATAACTAGAAGAGTCTGGAAGTATAAATGTAAAGTTCTGAAGTCAAAAATAAAAATTCATTTTAGATGTCTTTAAGGGAACTTTATAAGATAAGAATTTAGAATTTAGTTGCCCTATAAAGTAAGACGAGTTTTAATAACTAGAAGATTCCGTAAGGTATTGTTCTAGAGTCAAAAATACAAATTCATCTCAGATCTCTTTAAAGGAAATCTAAACGATAAGAATTTAATATTTTATAGTTGTTTATATGCGATATTATTTATTTATTTGTGAGTTAACACTAACATTAATTTTAAAGTTTAAGTTAAAAATAAGAGTCTAAAGTACTAGGTCCTTCGTCCTTGAATATGCGATATAATCTGTAATGTGTTTTTAGTTTAAAGTCAGAAGAGAAGATTTAATAAATAAATTTTAATTAAAAAAAAAAATTGGTGTGACTATATAAATACCGGTTTTTGCAAAACGGTTGTAAAACCATGGTAAATCTTCTACTTGTTAGTCACCAGCTTTCCTATTTTTTGTGTCTGTATTTCGAGGTAAGATAAACATTGCGTAGGAAGCAATGTTTATCTTACCGTTTTGTTCCAATAGATAAAAGTTTGTGATGGCTGAATCAGGGTCTAAATTAAATCAATATGTAAAAATATGGACTTTGTTTTTAACTGTGAAACCTTCAGTTAGTATTTAATATATCTCCTCTATTACTAATACATCCGTTCGAAATACGCAGGATGAATTGAGAAAGCGGACATATTTTTTAACTTACACTTACAATACAAATAATATATTGTAAAGTACATTTAATTTAATAATACAATTCAAAAGTAGATTACAACACAAATGGTATATTGTAATGTACATTTAATTTAATAAATATTTTATTTTTCTCTGGTAAATTTAGTTGTATTCCTTACTTGATGCCATGATTATGGTCTTTGTAAAATGATAAGTTTAGTATAAGCATATAGTAAAATTATCATATCATATTATCATATATGGTTATTTGTGGTATATGTAGTAAAAAGCCGATCTCTAAATCCCACGTTCTCTTATTTTATATCAACCTTATATCAACTTTTTGAAATTATTGTTTTAAGCTTAAATTTAAATAGAATTCTAAAGTTACGAGAAGTCAAAAAGAGAATGGTAAAACTAAGTTTTTTCTTGCGTAGTAAAAACTTACTTTTGTACCTATAAACTTCTTTCTTCCTTTTCATCAGCTTTAGTTTTCAGCTTTAATAAGTCACTGTTTTAATCTTTTATTTGAAACGATTTAAAACGATTTGAAATGAATTCTTTATATGCTTTGAAGAATTGAAATCTGTCGAATTTACTTTGCACCTTCGCACCCCTTTTCAACAATACTCACTTCAAAAAACATCTCTATTGTGCCAATGCATATACGCGGTACCTTACCAAATATATTCCTCTTACATCCGAAGTCATATGTCAAGTATGCAACGTTAAACGTTTAATTTCCACATCAGTGCAATTTAACCTCAGCGCTTTCTCGAACGCTATAGGAAAGTATAGGAAAAGCAAAAAACTGCAACAACCTTTTAACCACTTTTAAGTCTCTAATGCAGGAGAAATAGAAAATAAAATTAAATAAAAAAAATATTAATGCTGATATAATATTTCGATAAAATTAATGATGAGTGCATGATGTTGTCTTGTACGAGTACTACGAGTACGAAACTTACAGATCCTTTTTATGGAAAAATATACGCGCGATTGGAAGGAAGAAACCAGTCGTTGGTTAAGTGTTTCGAAGAAGTGGGGAGTGCAGTGTAATAAAAGAGTATCTTTTCTTTTTTGTTCGCTTATTAATTTTATTATTTGTCATGCATGTTAGAAGAAGCTATCATTATTGTTTCCATAAAATATTTAACAGCAGCTATGGATGGACATTAATTAAGAAATTTATACCGGTTTATATATAAGAATATTTTTTCTATATATGTTAACAGATATGTAGACATTTATACAAATATCATTTTTTTGAATATTTTTTGCATAAGCTGAAGTTTATGGCGCGAAATAAAAATTACTACAAAAATGTGTGAACAATTTTGTATACGTTAAATGCAGTTAGCTGAGTTATTTGTTTTATGATTATTTTGCTTAGTTATTTTAAAAGTTTAAATGTTTTTAGATAAAAAATACTCGTTTACTTATTTTTATGGTGTTGTTTGGTTTTATAACTATTTGGAAATATGCATTTTTAATAAAAAATTATTATAATAAAATTAACTGCAATTTGTGTTTAGTAAATTTAAACAAAAATTTAAGTAACGTCAGTTTGTGTCGGTGTTTATGTTTTTGGATCTGACATTGAGACTGTATTAAATTTTATACAGATTATTAACTTTTCGAGTAAATAAAATAGAGCCCGCCTTATATACTATTTTTTTTGTTTTTGTTTGAAATGTCTTTTGCATAAATCTGTAACCTTTTAGGTAGAGTAAGGACTTTTCTGTGACGTTTTTGCTTTCACTGGCGCAGTCAACTTATTATTTGGTCGTTAGCCTTAGCTGCAAGGAAGTGCTAGCAAGTGGCTGTGTAACCCTTGGTAGCTTAACTTTTTCACAGACAATCGCAGACTCCTTAATATTTTTTTCATTTACTAAACTTGCTTTTTTTATGTTTTATTAGAATTTTTTCTTCTTAATCTTTGTGGCATTGTATATTTTTTTTTTCTTCTGTTGTTTGTTGGTTTATTTAAGCCCCTGAAACTATAGGAAAATCATACTATATGTCATAATAATTTGTCAAAAATGTCATACGTTTTGTGGGGGCCAGCCTAAAATACATAAATTATGCTCAAATATGGTATACACTTTTATTAGGATTTCGTTTTTTTCCATATTTTTCATAAATTTTTAATATCTGCTTACATGTAGCAAATCGTTTGCAAATATAAAATATAAATCATTATTAACTCTGACGGCGTATAAGTAAATCGTACGGAAGTTATAAACGTTTATTAATATATGATTTGCATGCGTTATGCAAACTGGCTGGAGTAGCTTTCTATAAGCTGTACATGTGGTCATATAACTTTATGAGTTATAAACATTTTCTTCTTACAAGCTTCAATATAAATATGTATGTAAAAAGTAAGCATAAAGATTTTGAACGTATATAAATAATAAATAAAAATTTATATTAAAAATTATTTAATATTAAATTGATTAAATTAAATCTGAAGAATTTACTTGAATAAAAACTAGAAATATTTTGGGTTTTGAAAATTTCCTAATTATTAACACGTTTTATTATTCAAAATAGATTTCCCATCATAGGTCAGAAATACTTTTTAATTAGAACTTAAATCTTTAATTCATTGTATACAATTTAAAAAAACTTAATTTTGGGTTTACTTTAAAATTAATTCAAATTTTAGAATAACACAGAAACCATTTCAGATTAGTGACGTTAGCTTAAGTTGGGTTGAGGTGGCGGTCTAATATACCAAAGCCTACTTGAGATGAATAATAATGATAACCTTTCTGATACCACGTAAAACCACTTACGGTAGCTAACATGACTATTTGCATTGCAAT
>NW_024033319.1:0-8033 GCF_002237135.1 Teleopsis dalmanni
CATCTAAACTCTCAAAAGCTACCACGAACTAAATGTTGATCATAGATCGTTGCATATTTGATTCCAGCTTGGCGTTGTCTGCTTTCCAATTGCTAAAATAGAATATAATTATTAATTTATTTAAATATATTATAACCAATCATGCTTACAATATTTAGTCCAGGAATTGTGGATGCATTTGATTTCTTAGGTCGACGACGGTACAAAATCATCAGGAAGACAAAGACTATTGCAATAATCAGAAGCAATGCAACTGGTATAGCGTAAATTAAAGGCGAAGCTACAAATATGAAAATTATATAAATTAAATAAATTAAACACAAATGAAACTGAGTTACTTAAATATATTTTTTAAATGTTTTAATAAACAATAAAAATATATTTTTCTTAAAGAAATAGAGATTATTATTAAAAACGTTCGATACATGTTTTCTGATAGAAGATTTTAGTACAGAAGTAATAGACAATATTTTTAAAATCTGCAGAATACTAACAATATCTAACTTAAGCCCCTATATGAATACGATAGATCCAAAACAAAACTATGAATACCGCAAATATCTGAATGACGTCAAAAATGCCAGTCGTATATTTAAAAAAAAATATGTTTATTGTCAACTAGTGTAAGTATAACCTAAGTTTACATTATTCTAATTTTGTAAAGATCTTAATAAACTAGAAATTAATTCGCCCCCTTTACATACTCACCTATCTACCCCAATGCCACACCCAAGCTTTCTAACTTAGATAAACCTAGATAAAGAGAGGTGTTAAACCTTTTGATCATATATCTCCCCCCTAATAACTGAAATGAATTTTCCACATTGATGTGGATATTTTGAATAATTTTCAATTTTTAAAAACAACTACATCAGAATCTTTACTATATCATGATATATGATATATGTAATATGATAAAAATATTTCTAGGTTAAATACATATATATTTTTTCATTGGAGAAATCAAGTAGACAAATTAGAAAGGTATACCTAGATAACCGTCTGTGTCAAATTTCAACCATTTTCAGATTAAGAGGAAAACGGAACTTACTTCTCTACTTCTCTTCAATTGGTTTAGACAGTTACTTCAATAGTTTACCCCTCTCTAGTAGTTATAACTGCTCATAAGGCAAAGTCTTGTTAGAGTGATAATAATCAGGATTAGAGAAAAGTAATCAAAGTCAATTAGTTGCTTTGTTCTATTCAATTTGTGGACAGATTATGCCATATGTGTAGTTTGATATATATATCTTAAGTCATTTCTTTCAAAATATCGAGTAGGCACGATAAATTTTATTAAGGTTCAAGTAATAAACAGATTCAGTAGGGTTGATGCTAAAGACAATATTATACATATAGTTTTAGGCAGATTTAATGGAGTTACAGTAACTATAACCATTACTTTGATTATTTTAGATTTATTGTTGATTACTTTGATCAGACTCATGACGGTCATTTTAGAGCGATATATAATTTACGGTACACTAGTGTTATTCGAGAGAGTTTCGCTAGTCTTCTCATGTTCCATGTTCCAACTATGGCTATTAACCTATTATCTGGCCAATTTTTGAAGCGTGTTGTTTTTGTTTTTTGGATAAAAGTGTCGTATAATATATAATGTATATTGAAAATTAATGAAAGTACCATAAATTAGAAATCTCAATTATGTTTACACAATTGTTTTAATTATACTAATTCGCTTTTATGTTATGTGAAAAATAAACAATAAATTAAAATTTTTAAAATTATTCTAATTATATACCTAAGTTAGCAAGTATCTAAATTTTCTAACAGTTCTTCATTACTAACCAAATAGTTTAAGCGAAATAATGTTGTACAGCGGTTTATTTTACGTTTTTATTATTATCTCTATTTTAGAAACTGGATACGTTAATGCAAATAAGAAATTAGGTAAAATATTCGGTGGTACAACAACAACAATTTCTCAAGCACCCTTCATAGTTCAATTATTTTCAAGTCAAGGTGTATTTTGTGGAGGAGCTCTAATAGACCCAGACAGAGTAATTACTGCAGCTCATTGCGTTGATGGCAAAACTATTGCTGATGTGCAAGTAAGAGGCGGTACAACGGCCTTAAATAGTGGTGGAGTTACAAGAAGTGTAGCAATGATAACTATTGCAAAACGTTTTAATTCACGAAATATGAATATGGATATAGCTATGCTTAAATTAACTTCTCCATTAATTGGCGATAATATTAAAACTATTGCTTTGTCAACAGGTGGCACAAAAGTTGGTAGTAATGTGAGAATTTGGGGATGGGGTATTGATGAGACAGGCTCTCAATCAGATGTATTAAAATACACCGATGTGAAAGTGATTAAAAAAGCTAGGTGTAAACGTTACTATCCAACAACAAGAAATAATTTTTGTGCATTCACATCTGGCAAGGATGCATGTTTTGGTGATTCAGGTGGTCCAGTTACATACAATAATCAATTAATTGGTCTGGTTTCATATGGCAAGGGTTGTGGTGTTCTACCAGGTGTGTACACAAGTATACGTGCTCTTAAAAACTTTATAAGCAAAACACGAAAATTATAAAATTAATATTATTATTATAGAAATAGTTTAATTGTGTTATATGAAAATAAAGAATTAATTAACAACTAAATAAATAAAATGTTTAATATATATATTATGAGATTGTGAATGTACATGTACATATCTATACATAAATACACATAAAATTATGTTGGTATATCGTTAGTATTGTTAAAACTAAGACTAACACTATTTATTAAAGAAAGCAAATTGATGATATTACATTCTACAGAAATTCAAGAAGATATATAATTAATTTCTAAAAAAGGTCTTCAATCAAATATTGTGAAAGATTTATTTTAATTTTAAGTGGGAATATTACAGGTCACTACCCAACTTGAACACTTCCGTTCTAAATATATCATTTTGAGTCTATTTTTAAAAGAAGGATTAAAAAAATATTGTCCTCTAACCATTAGATTTAATATTTTTTAATTAAAATAAACATTTTTGAAACTATTAGTAATATTCCAAACTAATTATCTTCCAAGTCTGAAGATATCATTTGGTTATGACAATATATACATCTCAAGGGTACAAATATATACAAAATTTGTTGTATTTTATTTTCTTAATTTAATATAGAATTATATTCAATATAAATAAATCGACAAACTTTTAAAGAACCATCCAATTGCTCAATACAAAAACAAACATTTGTTTTGGTTGTATTTAGTGAAATGTAGTGATTATAATATTGTTTCAATAATTACACAAGTGTAGTTTTAATAATTTAACCTTGTATAACACGATACATAAGTGATTTATTATTATTATTTCTTATTTAACAAGTTGGAAGCTTGGATAGATTTAAGTGCTAGGCTTTCAAAGTTTAAACATTAATATAGGCGGTACTTATGATGTTTTCGATTGCTAAAACTGGGGTAACT
This sequence comes from Teleopsis dalmanni, assembly GCF_002237135.1. Classification (NCBI taxonomy): domain Eukaryota; kingdom Metazoa; phylum Arthropoda; class Insecta; order Diptera; family Diopsidae; genus Teleopsis; species Teleopsis dalmanni. Next base: position 3,455 of record NW_024033319.1, read on the forward strand.
TTTCCAATCAAGATACACTTTTAGTACAATTTTTATTGTCAAATGATAAATCTCGAGCGAAATATATAACACTCAAGATTAATTTATAGTACTCTAGATATTTTCCAGATTAGCAAGATTATCCTGAAATTTTTAGCTGCTTAAAATTCATATTAATATATTTTTTAAAATTATATATTAAATTTTATATTAATATTGAATTTGTATATAAAAATATTTAATAAATTTTTTATTTATAAATAAAATTATTCTTTAATAATTTAAATTGATGAAAAATTAAATTTTATATTCAAAAATATATTTTTATTAAATTTAATTTTTACATTTTATTTTTAAAGTAATATTTATTAATTTTAAAAAAATATATATTTTCAAATTACACATAAAATTTTAAATTAATATTGAATTTGCAATCAAAAATATTTAATAAATTTTTTATTTATAAATAAAATTAATTTTTAATAATTTAAATTGATGAAAAATTAAATTTTATATTTAAAAATATATTTTTATTAAATTTAAGCAGATAAAATGTGAATATATTCAATATATGCATTTATGAAAATCGTAAATACCCACTAACATAACTACAAAAGAGTTAGATCACTCTAAAAACATTCGTTTGACAGATCGAGTGTAAATCTAGAATGAATGAAATTTACCAATCGACAACACCATTAATGAATGTTGGTAGACTATTATAAAATTTAAAATACTGAATGTAGTAAGTCACATATAATATCCACAAATTAAATCGTAACTCAAGTTTAGTCAACAGGAAAGACAAGCTTTATGTGAATATTTCGTAATGAAAACACAATTGTAGGATATTCAATTCTTTATGGGTTCATAGTAAATATCCCGTCGATATGTACACTTAGAAAAATATCCACTAACCACATACTAGTTAAATTGACTTTACCATTTTCTTAGAAAAATTTTAGCTCATGTGGTAAAGATGATATAAAAACAAACATGTGGTATGGTTGCGTCGAGTAAGAATATTTTGACCTGAGATTTAGTTAAAATCTGTCTATATATATATTTATGAATACAATGAATACTAATGGAATGTGAAATGAATATATAAAACAAATAAATTAATTTCAAATGCAGTGAATGCTTGTATTTAGTGTTACAGTTTACTTTAGATATCTGGACAAACAAGTAAATGAATTAACTGGATTTTAAGCTAAATTTTTTACTGTATATTTGTACTACTGAATATATATAAACCTATTATAACCTATTAGTTATATGTTTGCTATAACTTACCCCTTGGTAAGGAGCGAGACCTACCAACACCTCTACTGATCTTTGGGCCATATCATACAGTATGAATACGCAGTTCCACGCCGAATGAAAGTAAAATGCAATCATTCTTCCCGTGTAAGTTTAGGTCTAACCACAGCCACCACGACACTATCAACTTCAATTGGTCAGGTCAGCCGAAGTTGCGGGCACTGTCCCCGAGGTACCAGATATACACCTCCGTTCGGTATCGAACGACAGATATGCCTTAACTAGAGAATATTCTAGGTAAATAGGTAAATAGGTAAATAGCAGCGACCTTAACTCTGGCGTTCTAAGAAAGGTTACTTCTTTATTGGCCGAACGATAAACTAGCTCACTACTTTAGATACTGTCAAGATGCTCATTCTAGCTATGTTGTTTACAACTTTTCAGCAATTACAGCATGATGATCACCTAAACAAATGCTACAAACGTATCTACACCATAGATTAATAATGGATACTTTCAATTTTAATTCTAAGTATATTTTTTTTTTTAGAAGCAGATATTGATTCTCAATAAGAATAAACATTTAAAATAAATACTTACCCTTTTTAACCGATTCATTTGGTTTAGCAGTTTTTATATATCCTTTCTCTATGTCCGCATCAATTTTATGATTTGCTGGTGTTGTAGTTCGAAGTTCTTGTCGAGTTACATACATTGTGGTAGCTATATTACTAATATTTTGTGAAGGTACTGCCGCCATAGTAAAGAGAGCTGGCGTGGTTGCTTCACTGGTCGATGATAAAAATATGTTCGGTGTGATGTGATTATCATTAGGGAAACTAATAATATTCTTAGTTGGACTCGGACGATAGCTAATTCCATTGTCATGATTGTTTTTTATAGCAGAGAGTCTAAAATATTTTATAGATTTTTATAAGAGCATGTTATTTAAGTTTTTATGTTTAAATCTATAGTTAACTATACTTTAATAAATTCTACAATATAAATTTAATCACAGATAAAGATAAATATATTAATAGGCTTTAAAAATTCCCTTAATTATTTATTTTAATATGAATATTAAATATGAAATTTATTTTAATACTTTATATCTACACTTTTTACATAAAAATGTTGGAACCATTTATCGGATCGGTTTCCTACGTTTCGGCTGCAAGAATAATATACCTATTATTATAGGTATTAATATACCTATCTTTCATTTTTAAAAAGCTAATTATTACTGATTTTTAATTAAAAAGTATTAATAACGTATTTTTCGATTCCTGGTACTTGCAGTCTGAAAAAATTTATTTACGAATAATTAAATACAAGAATTATTTCCAACACCACTGATGATGGGTATTTGCCAATACTCGAAACAGCTTTATGGTCAGCCAAAAATTCAATTAATTAAAATAATATAAAATAAATTTTTGTTGTTGTAGTTCACTACTCCTCGAAAAAACCCCTTTAAGTATTAATAAATGAAAGTATCTTAGCCATTATTATTCTTTATCGAATAGTATATTCGATTCGTGTTTCTTTATTGATCTATCTATAATATTATACTTATTCGATATTATTATTACCTGAAGTATCCTAAGTAGAAGCAACTACAGAACACATGTAGAATACTAACAGCCTTAACCTTGCAATTGTCTGTTACCCAAGCACTATTCCTATTCCTTCTAGAGAGGCACTAAGATGAGTTTAATGATTCATGATTAATTTAAAACGGATTATTTACTTTAAAAAAACTTACAATATTTTCATCTGATTTAGATTTCGCTAATTTTATTTGTAAACTATGAGTATGCGGGTCCTGATGTGCTTCATTGGCTTTCCAATCTAATACAGACGTTAGGATTTTTAAGTCAAAGACGGCGAGGTTAATAACGTAGTTATTTTGATTAGTAAAAAAATCTTCAGTATATTGCACTATCGACACACAATATGGAGTTGTTTCAGATATTAAATTTGCTTGACGTATCTTAAATGAGCCTTCCTCTTTGGTATGAATAGCAGAAATGGAAAATTCCTTTTTTAATAGATAATTCCCTGTCATTTTAGAAATGCTTATACTAGCAAAATTTGTTTCTGCAATAATCAAAAATAATATTTATATATATATACATAAAATCTTTAGAACTTAAGTAACAATATTATTGAAAAGGCCCACAAAAACAAAGAAATTGCGCTTTGTGCATTTCTGGATATTGAAGGAGCTTTCGACAATACGAGTTATGGCTCGATCTCGAATGCCTTAACTAACAGAAATGTTGATTTTAATGTTATTTCCTGGATTGAGGCGATGCTTCAAAGCAGAAAAATTACATCAACCTTAGGTAGAACGTCTGTAGCTGTTGAGGCCGCAAAAGGTTGCCCACAGGGTGGAGTACTGTCTCCTTTGCTCTGGTCAGTGGTTGTTGATGAACTTTTAATCTTGTTGGAGAATATTGGTTGTGACGCCATTGGGTATGCAGACGATCTAGTTATAATAGTATCTGGAAAGCATGGTAGCAGTCTATCAGAGATATTGGTAGGGCACCTTCGACGCATTTTAGCGTGGTGCGAAAGTGAGGGTCTCTCCATAAATCCGGAGAAAACTGTTGTTGTGCCTTTCACACTCAAACGTAAACTAGACATAGGTCCCGTACGTTTAGGAAACACTAATATTTCTCTTTCCAGTGAAACAAAGTACCTAGGTGTTGTCCTAGATGGTAAACTCACTTGGAGTTCACACTTAAATAAAGTATATAACAAAGCATTAACGGCTTTATGGACAATACGGTCCTGTATAGGTAAAACTTGGGGCCTAAACCAAAAGATTATATTTTGGATATATCAGGCAGTAGTACGTCCTATCATGACATATGGTTGCCTGGTTTGGTGGCAAAAGGTCACACAGGCTGGATCTATTGCTGTTTGCATGAAGCTCCAGAGATTAGCGTGTCTCTTAATGACTGGTGCTATGAGGACAAGTCCAACTGCAGCACTTGAGGCTATACTTGGATTGACACCTCTGCACATACACATTCAATCTACGGCTGCGCTTAGTGCGCTTCGACTAAAACTCCACATGAACAAGAGTTGTCTTGACTATGGTCATACAACAATATTAAAAATATTTGGAGCACATAAAATTCCTCAATGCGATGGAGACTATACAACAGAACTCCATCGTTTTGGCAAAAAAATTTGAGGTACACCTACCATCACGTTCAACGTGGGAGAATGGAGGCCCACAGGTTGACCCAAAAAGTTTGGTTTGGTACACAGATGGATCAAAGATGGATGAAGGCACTGGCGCTGGTGTATTTGGACCCAACACCAG
>NW_024033320.1:0-8033 GCF_002237135.1 Teleopsis dalmanni
TTATGACTTATTTTAGGTATGATCTAAAATAAGGGTGGCAGAAAAAACACCTTTCTGGACGTTCAAAGACTGTTACTAATGACGAAATCTTTTGAAAAGGAAATCAAATTCAACAGTATATATACAGTATAACAATTACAGAGATTGTTGAATGTATAGCCATTTCGGTAGATCCATTGGACAAATTCCTAAATTGATTGACTTTTGCCTTTATTTTCAAAATCTAGTTTCCACTGATGATATTTTGTGAAAGTTGATGAAAGTTTGTCCCCGATAGTAAATATTTTCACCAAATGAAGAACTGATATCCGTCCTAAATGGATATATGAAGAACTTGATGAAACAGAACATAAAGAAAAATTCAAAAATTGCATAATTAGAAAATTGTATTGTTGCAATGGATTAAGATAAGATTATCTCAAAAAATATTTAGATATTTATTTTTTTGGTTGGGCATAAAACTTTAGAATTTGTTACACTTGCATGTAAAATAATTAAATCGGGAACTAAATTTAGGTTGGGCAAATGCAAAATTTCTTAGTGTTCTTTTCAGATATCACTTGAGCACATTTGATTTTAGAAGCTATCTTCTAATAAAATATATTTTAAAGATGAATAAATGTAAATTAGTTTGGAAGTAGAATATTTAACAGAAGTTTTGTAACATTGATTATATATGCTTTATACATGAAATTAATTAAATAGATCAAGTTTTCCTAATTCTTATATGTTATGTTTACATAAAACATAATTTTATCAGTAACAATTACAATTTAAGTTTTCGTGATTACTCGGTCTCTGATGGTATTTTGCACCATTATTTTGGTGGTATATTAGTTTTGTACCTCTTTGTATATGTAAGTTGTCTGTGATTGTGCTAACCGCAATTGCCATAACCGATTCTTATGACTTTATAATATGATTTTAATAAGCGTGTGCACTTTAAACTATTTAAGTTTACTTTTATGTTTTGTGCGACAAAGCTTCAGTTCTTATGATGGATGAGTCTATTGCTACTTAGTCTTCAAAACATTAAAGACTAAACCTTCGTAACAAAAAGTACAATGACGATCCCATCACAGACTCGAATAGTGGTTAAATTAATATAACATGATTCATTGTTTTCTGATAAATAAAGTAATGAAAAGTGGATCACTTACGATAATGTCAACGTGAAGCGAAATGGTCGTGTTCAAATCGCAGCAACCCAGCTGAAATAGTAATCAAGTAAGGATTGATGGCTAGGATGATTTTGCTGTGTCTTTGGTGCGATTGGTAGGGAATCAACTTCTATGAACCGCTATTCTAAGGCAAAACTCCTAACTCGGAACTGTACTGCCAACAATTGGACTTCTTTCTGTCTGAAGGAAATATTTCATTATAGTATTATGTTATTACGATTGTTAAGTATTAACAGAATTAAATTTATGATTTATGGTAAGCAATTGAATTCATTTTCATTTTCTTTGGAAATTAAAAGTAATAAGTAATAATTCAATAAACATCAATAATAACTGACTAATTTTAATATTTTCTCACTCATTTTAATTGCAAGTAATTATTAAACAAATCAACATAGTATTCAAAGCAAAGTTTGCTTGTAGCTAACAAATCAGACATTTGCTGGAGTTGATTAAAGACAACGGATTCATTATGAATAAAAAGATAAAGCTTTAGTTTGAACAAAAATTTAAAAACGATATTTCTACAATTCTTTGTGTTGATGATAAACTACACTGTTGTTAAACTCGATGTTATGATACGATTTAACAATTGATCAAAAGAAACCAAAATTGTAGATCAGAACTTTTTTTAGAGGTTCCTGTAGTAGATAACATAGCGCATTTATAACTAATAACATTTTAAATTGGAGGGTGTTGGATGAAGACTCCTTATCAAATCATTAAGAATAGGAAATTGGAAACAATTCCGAAATAAGAAGTGTTAGGAAGATTAACTGCTCCCAATATACCTTCTATTTAGAGCAAAACATTAATTGTCTTAGGGAAAAAATAATTAATTGTCAGGATCTAAGTCTTGAAGTTAATAAACTTAAACATATTATTATAGGGGCTTTTGAAAATTGCTATGAGCTTTTCTCAAAGACGCGTTTTAGAAACGTCCTATGGTGGAATAAGGACAGTTTATACAAAAAATTATGTCAGCGTCTTAACAAAGTCAAGTCTAGTGGAGACTTAACGGCTTACAATAAGGAATTGGGGAAATCAAAGAGAGAATCATGGAGGAGTCATTCCAAGGAGATTGAAACGCTCTCAGCTGCTGCGAGACTTGAAAAATATCTAAACACAGATCACTCAAATGGCCTGTTTACACTGTAAAAGACTAACGGAAGCTTTACGGAAAGTCTACAGGAAACATGATATCTATTGCTGGATACTCATTTTCCATGCCATTAATTTTACTTATGCCATTTTTGTTGTTAGGGAACATTCATTTTCCACACTATGCCATTTTTGTTGAGACTAGGGAAACTCGCACTGGCTCGTAAAATATTCACAGTTTATAAAACTAAAAGGGCCTTCGTCACTTTTAGCTCATTTAAATCAGTTTCTGTCGACAATATATAAACGCGTCTTCCACAAAAAGGTGTTGATATATTAGCACCGATATCAACAAAAAATATTTAGGACAAGTTTTGAATTAGATATCGACTGAGACTGCTATATGTAGTCTAACGAGTAAAATCGAAAAAGCTGTAGACAGAGAAAAAAAATAGTTCTATTTTAAAAATGCAACGTTCAGATCAACTGAGAAAGGGATGGCCAGGAAAGGAATACATAGACTGATCATAGCACAGATTCCTAATATGCTGAGAAATAAGACGAAAATCTCTAAAATAGGACAAAGACAATAATTGTTAAGTCAATCTAAGAAGGTTGTATTGCTATTCGTATGGCTATTGGTTATTGACGAACTTTTACAGACTCTTGATGACCTCGGATACAAAATTCAGGGCTTTGCGAATTATCTGGTTATAATGGTTGGAGGCAAGTTTGACTCAAGTATAACCGGTCGGATACAAATGGCTTTTGACATCATTTCAGATTGGTGTCGGGAGAAAGGATTCTTCATTAATCTAAACAAAACAAACGTGGCATCTTCATCAGAAGAAAGAAGATGAATCTAGGGACCCTTACGCTAGACGACATTAACTTAATATTATCCGAAGAAATGAAATAATAAATAATAATAATGAAATAATAAATAATTCTATATAAAACTCTTACTTGGAAAAACTTTAATTTAGTGCCATCAAAATATCCAATTCAATATCAGTATAAGTTTTCTCTGCTATATCTTGTCTTTCAGGTGCATCTGGCCACGTTATGAATTTGGTTCGTAGTTACAATATTTAGCTAAAGACTCCGGGTAATCTTATAAATTGATTCCCCACCTCAAACACCAAACAATCTAGACACGTTACGTATAATCGCATTTTCACGTGATCATCTAAAACGATATAAAACAATAGTAAGTTGAAGATCGAGCGGGTGTTATTAAATCAAATGACGAAAGCGCCCGTCATCGAATTCTGGAAGAATTGGTGATCTCCATTCAATAGATTTTTGAACTAGTTAGTAATTTCCGCGATGGTTTACTAAATTAAACAAAAGGTCTTCATTTAATTCGTCCATCAATTCTACAACAGAGCTCTTCTCGCACTCTTGCAGTTTTGGTATAGCATTCTCGCATTTCGTTTGCAATCAGTTTACAACTGAGAGTGAATACCTCTATTTATATTTTACATATAGTTATTTATATATTTATGTATATTAGTTGTTACTAATATGTGTTATACGAAGGCAAACGGCAATTTTCCTTAACTTCTGATTATTTGAAATCATTTGGGGTATTCACTCTGTCTTGAGTTGCCAAGAGTTTGCAAGGTGCACGAAATACCCAGATTGCGCGAGCTGGCAATGGAAAACAATTAAATATACTTATACACAAAGCTTCTTGCTTGCAATCTTGCTTTACCTCAACCCATATGCTTGCAACAAAACAAAAAAGGAATAAAAAAGCTATTTTGACATCTATTGCTTCTCATGTGGATGTGGTAAGCTGTAAAAACAGCGTTTTAATTTTGATATTGCAATTCTGCAACAAAGGAGCTTTCACACTCTTGCTATTTTAGTATAGCATTCTTGCATTTGATTTTTTATTTCTTTGTGGTTACATTTGTACCTAACGAAGCGATTCTGTTTAAACGCCAAATCCATTCTGTGTGTTGCCAAGCAGGTGGATTCGCCGTATATGTACGGGCACCACTTGGAGACTGTGATTAGACTCATGTTTAACTATTTATTTCCAGAAAATAGTTAAAGAAGGGAGCAACGCCCTTACGATGGGTTACAAGCGCAATGTCAGTCCTGTAAGTTTTCCACGTAGTGACAGGACACTTATAAATAGGTCGGTCCTAACCTGGAGAACAGACGCCTTCTTCAGCCGCTCACTATGAGTACCGACGCTACGTTATGGACTACGCTTTGCTGCATTACTCCTTATACGACCTTACCGACAAGGTAGATCCGACCAGTAGCATGTTACCGCCGATATCGCTCGAAGATTCCACGTAACTAATGAGCCTCCCCATCACGTTAAGGTGGTAGGCGGTCTCGGGACATTTATGGCGCAATGTTTTCCTGGGAACGCAATGGAATGAAGAAGAAAATTCTTGCATTTCATGCACCTTGCAATGACTCTGCAAGACAGTGAATACTCCTATTATTTATGAATATATTTAAAAAAATATTCCAAAATTCATAAAATTGGTTCCTTTTAGTGTTACCAGATAAAAATATTCAGCGATATGTCAATACCTACAATTTGTGTTCAGTCAATCACTAACGAACAATGCAGAGATGGTAACATTAAACGCAAACTCACGTATTTCGGCGGATAATCACGCTCGATTATCGTAAATTTATCTAGGGTGTTAATCAAGATGTAATAGCATGTATAGGCTTTTGATTATCTTATTTGAATCAGTTATTTTTGTTTAAGAGCTTAAACTTTTATTTTCAGAGATTATCTGAACAAATTAACAAACAAAGACTTTTATTTTTTGTGAGAGAGTCTGATTTTTATTTTTTTAATTTTAAATTTTATTCCATTTCATTACTTCTGTTTTAACTTTATTAAATAAAATTGATTTGGATGCCGTAATTCGGATTATAATTTGTTGTTGTTGTTGTTCCTGGAATTTGTTTTTATTTGCAATTTTTGTTTTGTGTTTTTATCAAAACTTGAGCCCATTATAGGCACATAGAAATTTTTAGAGGTAGTCTTTACTAAGTCAACGGACTTAAAAAACAAGTATATGCTTAAAAAATATACCGCACTTCTTTGCGTTTACTATGAGTCTTTTCGGATATATTACCAAATAACAAACATTAAAATAATATGGCAACAAATAATATGTATTAACAAATATTTTAGTTTAGTTACAGTTACCGTGAATTGCAAACGATTTAGTGGACGTGCAGGAAAAGTAAATTGTGAGATTGCAAAAGTTTGTAATTAGAAGTAAATGTAGATAAGTTCTCGACTTTAAGATTAAGATATTGAAGGTTAGTGCTTAGATTATGTAGAAATCCGATGTTTCGGTCGCCATCATTCAATTGGAACAGTGCTATTATCTTCGAACTGAGGACCATCAAGCTTATGATGAGGGGACGGAGCGTACATTGAACTTAAGCCTCAGTCTTTCTGTTGGAACCGATCGCAACTATACTTCAAAAAGATTGCTTGAACATCATACCAATTTCTAAGCCAAAGCAGTTCGAAATCGAACTAAATCCGCACAAGTCACTAAATGTAGGCATGTTATCTGTGCTTATCATAATGCAGGAAAGTAAACTTGACAAGAAGCAGAAAAAGTTCTAGAGACAACTGGAAAAGGAATAAAAGAAATTTGAACAATAGTTGAAATTAAAGAAAACTAGAAATTGGGCTTGACGAAAGACTTAAAAGATGTGGGCTGGAATTAAAATATATAATTGATAACAACGTTATAAAAACTAATATATTAGAAATAATTATAAGTTATTATTAATCATAAGTTATTATTATATACTTCATTTATTTGTTATTATATTATTTATTAATTTATTTTTAATTTATTTTTGAAAAGTAGTGATCTACAACAACAAAAATTATTTTTATATTATTTTAATTAATTTAATTTTTAGCTGACCATGCACCTGTTTCGAGTAATGCCAAATACGCATCATCAGTGGACTTGGAAATAATTCTTGTATTTATTTATTTATATATTTATTTATAATTATTCACAAATATTTTTTTGAGATTACAAGTAACAGGAATCGAACTCTTGCCCTGCCAAATTTGAAGCTCAGAGTCAGCGTTCATTAGCCAACTGACCAAAAGCCGTACTTGACTTTTATGTTCGCACATTTTTTCTGGAGTTTTGTTAATTTACTATGAAAGTTTTTATTAACAAATTCACTTGCTGTGATGTATTAGAACGAAATCATAAGCCAGCTGTAGAATAATTGAATTAATTAATTATATTTAATTTTTAATTGTTAAATTTCAATACAATTCTGTTTGTAGAGAAATTATTTGTTACATGCTTTTATTATTTAATTATTTATTTTTAGGTTATTATATTAATATTTTTATTATTATTAAATTTAATTAACTTTCAAGTTTATTAATGAAAAATTATTGAACAAAATTAATTAATTACTCTAAACTAGTTCGCATATTTCTTCACTGCCATTGTGTGTAGCATTATTTAGATTTAAGTTTTCTGTTGTATTCAAGTTGTCATTAATTTGTGGTATTACATGTAATACTGAGAAGTATGCAGCAAATGTGTATCTAAATGGAAGCTTCTTAAAACTTTTTGCATTCCATTTTCAATTCTTTTAAATTATTGAACTCTTCTTAAGGAGTCTGAAACAGTGCTCTGAGCAAATACAGTAGTTGCTCAATCTATTTATTTAGATTTTATTCACTATTTTAAATATAAATTATCGATCTAAAAAGCATAATATCAGTTTGTATAGATATGTAATTGAATTTTGATCATAGTTACCTCGAGTATCCTTAAGAACTTTTAAAATAGCAGTGCACATGGCAGAAAAGGAGAAAACGCTCCAGATGAGAGCGATTATTTTTTAGCTATGATATTCTTTCATACACTGAGAGGAAAGAATGATTATTGGACGATAGTCGAAATTCCAATTTTCTAATTTTTTCAATAGGGATAATTTTCGAGAGCTTCCATGCACTAAGAGAGATAAATTTAAGTCAAAACTTAAGTTTCAGTTGATTTAATTTTGATAACATTGTTGAAAACAAACTTCTTCACAAAGGCACTTAAAGCTTAATAATCCATCCGCCTTAACATAATCGAGTTCAGGGAATTTTTATTATTATTGTTCTATCCCTGGAGAGAATTTCCTAAGTTAACTGGAACATAAGTTGCTGGCAATAAATTTCTTGTTTTTAGTTTACACACCACGTTGAAATCAATAAAAGTCTAATGAAGGTATTGGACTCAATTCCTTTCAATCGCAGAGCACGACCGGAAAATATAAGCGGTTAACAGCTGCATGTCTAGTTAGGAAACTAGTAATTATAATAATACGTATACGTATACATTAGATTTATTTACACTGAGAAACTTATCATTTTTGTTTTGAACTCAAATAAACTATTTGGACTGCTTTAGGGCTATGTTTCTAATAAAGAGTTAATGGAATACAGGAATGGCGTTTAAATCATTAAAAATAAAAAATCATTAATGATATTGGGAACTTAATTAATAAATTAATTGAGTTCTTTATAAATAATAAAGAAACATTTAATATTATTCCAAAGAGATTTCGACTGTACAATGTACTTCACAGTTACTAGACATTGATTGACTCGTCAATATCTGTTACTAAAATAGACCAGACTGTTGATGTGCTTAAGAAATCTCATTTCTTTCAATAAAAGAAGACTCTGCGGGTTTATATCAAAAATTCATACATTACTAT
>NW_024033321.1:0-8031 GCF_002237135.1 Teleopsis dalmanni
AAACACTAAGTGAGGGAACGTTTTTAAGTAAAAATCAAGTAAATCATATGCCTTTAATCTGCTGACCATTTCGTTTAAATAAAGAAACAACTATTTTTAAATTTTATCTACCTTCTATATTAATTTGATCTTAATTATAACTACAGAAATTCATAGTTTATATGAATATAACAGTAAAGGTGGGATAATTAATGGGTTATGTGGAAGAAGAGATAACATAATCAGCTGTTCATTCCTATTTGAATGTCATTTGAACGAATTTATACATTTAAATCAAACAAGCAAGTTTTATACAATACGAATGCCACGGTCTTTTTCCCAATTAGTTTTTAGATACGAGAAAACACTTCATGCGTGAAAGATTTTCTGATAAGAATTGTGATATGAAAATGAAAAAATGATATTGGTTATTAAAAACATAAAATTAATTATATCAACGGAAAAATTGTTGTGCCCTTGAACTATATAAATGTGAAAAATTAAATGTGATCTGATGGACTTTTACGTAAAAACATTAACTTCATCTTATTATGATATTATTATAAATTTAAGCTAAGTTCAAAATTTATCTACTGTCCTACAGGTCTGGAATATTTGAGACTAATTTTATTATTGAAACAATAATAAATTCTTAAATCATTATATGATTTTGTGAATTACTTTTAATTTAACCACAGCAGATGTATTTAGACTTAAAGTCTGAAGGCCACTTTTATTTCTCTCGGTAAGGTTGTAAAATTAAATTGACAAGACAACTGATTTTGTCTATTTTGCTTTGCATAAAAGTAAAAAAAAAGATAAAAGTTAATTTCAAATTTATTCAAAAACTATTAGGGTATTCATTGGTCATGTAAAGTCATTGTAAGGTACACGAAATGTACGAATGTTATGTTAATATCGCAAGAGTGCGAGAACATCTCTATTCCAGAATTTCAACATTAAATAAAACAGCTGTTTTTTCAGCATACCACATCTACATAAGAAGCAACAGATGTCAAAACAAGTATTTCTTTTTCTATATGTACATGGGTTGAGGAATAGCAATATTGCAAACAATTGTAAGAAACTTTGTGCGTGTATTTTGTTGTTGTCCATTGCAAGCTAATCTGTGCAATTCGTGCACCTTGCAATGACTTTGTAAGACAGCGTAAATACCCCTTATATAAAATGAGAATTTTGCACAATAATGCAGAGCAATAAGTATCAGCTAATTTTTGACCGAATACTGAAATAATCATCGTGTTTAATGCTTTCGTAACGTTGTAATTTCGCAAATACAAAACCTTATCATTTCATCGAGTTAATAAGCTAACGAGCACTTCTGAATACGCCTATTGTTTTTGGTTAATAGTTTCTTGTTTTGTTAAGAAATAAAAATGAATATTTATTGGATTTAAAACAAAACAATTTTTTAGCAGGTGCAATTAAAAATTTATGTTTTCAAAAATATACATTAAAGGAAAAAAATTTAGTTATAATATAATATTTTTTATAATATATTACAATTTTTTCATTTTTCTTAAACAACACAAATATTATGATATTTCAGTATTGTGGAACGCTTTTATTTGTTTAGATACGATCATACAGTCTCCTAAAACTATTCATTATCAACTAAAAAAAATAATAATCGTGATCGATAATTATTTAAATTCGTCGGACGGACAGACGGAAAATTGATATCGATGATATTAGTAATCAAATTCTTACGATATGTATATTTGAGTATATTTATCAATTAAGTTATGCAAAAAAATTGTAGGTATTATAATATTCATTTCTTGGAGATATAGCAGTGAAACAATATTGTGTAATGCGCATTAATAAATTTTTGGGTAATAATACTTTGACCCAAGTTTATCTATATTTATTTTCATAAGTAAATGATTGTTTTTTTTTTTAATATTCACTATTACATGTTAAATTTTATATGACAATATGTTACTCTATTGCAATTTACTCACCATTCTTTGTATAAATTTTATTTAAATTGTGCTAGACTTTGTTAATTGTAAGTGTAAATATGGCACTGCATATATAGAATTTAAAACAAACTTCTTTAGTTCAAAATTATTAGATGGCTGTAAGTATTTAGTACAAATTTGTAATTATATTAATTATAAAAATGTTTATTAAAATAATTTCAAATAATAAAAATATACTGGCAACTCCTTTTGCTAGCAGTTGTTTTTTTTTTTATACACTTTTCTGACATTTTTTAGTTTTGACGTTTTACACATATTTTATGGCAAATTTTAAAGGCGCTACATTAGAGAACGGCTTCAAGCATTCTTTTGCAATAATTATGTTAAAAATTGTTTGAACTCTTCAATATACACATATTTTGTATGTTACAGAATAGATTTTAATCATTTCATATTTTAATTTAATATAGTTTGAAATATGAAATTGTAACACAGTGAATTTTCCAGTTTTCTTATAGAATATTATTTTACTGGTTTTATGCGAATATATATTTAGTTATATGCAGCGTTAACACTGACCTAGTATAAAATTTTAAAAATATTTTTATTTAAATGATAACAATATATAATTTATCTCAATAGTTTTTTTAAACTTGTGTCATATAATTGCACTTATATATAAATAGATAATGGTATGAAATGATATGAATTTTTGTCAAAGTAAATTATTATATATTTTTGAACACATATTTTTTCTAATTTATTTTATAAAATTCTAAATTTCATGTTCTGCAAAAATTGTTAAATGTCATAAAATGAACTGTGTTGCTCATCAAAAATTTGACGGCGATTGGCTTATTAACGGCGCAGATATCTGCTGATATATACCAATTACAAATGTAGTGCGAATATACAGAAAAAACATTTATGTACGAAACGTTGAAGAAAACAAAAGATAAAATAAATTTTAATGTGTAATTTTTACTGAAGAAGGAGAATGTCGACAACAAGGCAACAGCCACCAAGTAAAATGTCCGCCCTCAATAGGAATGTGCCGTACCTGAAGCAACAATTTTCGGCGCTTCTGCGAAACACATCACCAGTGATAACACTGATTTGCTTGGTAACCACCGGCGGCTATTTGCTATCATATTCATCAACAGCTGTACGTTTGCTAAGTGTTACGCCAGGTTTCATATTACCCAATTCAAAATTTTGGATATGGACGGCGTTCACATTTTGTTTCATTGAACTGCATTGGTGGGAAGTTCTTGTTGACGTGGTGACAGTGGGCTTATGTGGTAAAATGTTAGAACCACTATGGGGACAAATGGAAATGTTTAAATTTTTTGCATTAAGCAATTTTGGTGTTTCTATATTAACAACTATCTATTATCTCTTCTACTACATGGTTACTAAGAATCCAAGTATACTATTTGAAGTGCACATACATGGCTTGGCTGGTTATGTGGCAGGCATTTGTGTTGCAGTACGACAAATTATGCCGGATCATTTAATCTTTAAGACACGTTATGGTAAACTAACAAATCGGTAATAATGTGCTTAAAATGTTTAACATATTTAAAATGTACACACATATAATTCATGTACTTTTAGGAACGTGCCTCTTGCAGTTTTAGTGTGTGCCATTATTATGTGGGCGATCAATTTACTAGATGGCACTTATCCGGCAATGTTTGCATCTGGCTTACTAGTTTCTTGGGTGTATTTACGCTTTTACCAAAGACATCCAAACGGTCGTGGTGATAGTTCTGAAAGTTTCACTTTTGCCAGCTTCTTTCCTAACATAATGCAAGTTGTTATCAGCATTCTCGTGAATCCAATATATGTTTGTTGCTTGAAATTGGGAGTAGTTAAACAACCAGCTCCACCACGCTCAAGTTCAGTAATCAGTCTTACATCTGTTGCTATTACAACACCTGGGGTTGATCCTCACGACGTTGAGAGAAGACGGTATGTATATAACATATTTAACATTTTACGTATATTATGGAAGGTACAAAATTTGTAACATATCCTGTTCGAGTATGTTATTAAATATTCTTCACAATAGAAGTTCGAACATTTTCAATGTTCTGAACATTTTTTTTCAATTTAATATCTGTTATTAAGGCCTTTATAAACATATTTTTCAGTTAGATTAGTGTTTTGTTTATCATTATCATGATTATATGCATATCAAATAAATTGCACAAGTGTTTTCTAAATATTTTAGACAAACAGACTAAACAGGTGTTTTATAAAATATAACTGAATTTCTAAAACAGGTCAATTTATACAAAATTGAAATAAGATGATGTTTTTGAATTAAATTTCTGTTTAAAACAAACATTAAAAATACATTCGTTTCATAAGTATTTCCATTTAAGGTGTTAAATAACCCATTTTAAGTCCGGTAAAAATAATTTACAACACATTTTTGCAATATTTTAATTTTAAAATTTTAAATAGAATTTTAATTAAAAAATATCATCTTATATCCAACTTGCTATCGTTAATGTAGTTTTGTTAGCTTTTGTTTTCTTTTTCTAAAATATGTTTATTAGTTGTCGTTTCATCAGCATTCTCAAATTTAAGAATAAAGTTTTTTTTTTTTATATTTTGCAAAAGAAAAACTTTTTTTTTTGATATGTTACACAAGTTTAAATTTGTTAGAACAGTATCTCTATTCCATTCAGGTTGCTCTTGTAACATAAGTAGTTTTACTGTTGCTTAGCAGGATTGCTTTTGTCTTCATTCGTTCAAATCGGCACTTGATCATTGATGTTGACTGATAGGAGATTTAGACGTGTTGCATTTATATATAGTATATTAGAGTTACTAGAAATAGTATCTCTATTCCATTCAGGTTGTTGTTGTAACATAAGTAGTTCTACTGTTGCTTGGCAGTATTGCTTATATCTTCATGCGTACACTTAATAGGCACTTAATCATTGATGTTGACAAACTGCCGTTTGTTGAACCTAATATATCTATTCTTTAATAGAAGGTTGGGTTAAAGCATTCTTAAATAAAGCCCTCTTTTACGAAAATTAAAGGCTTCAAAATATTTATATTAACAATTGACTATCTAAACTGGATGAAAGTTAGCAGAAACTTCCATTTATTTTTCGCAGAACCTGATACTGTTGTTAGTATATAATATGTATACTAACATTATATTTTCTTAGAATTTTAAAGAAAGATTTAAACACTTATGCTTAAGAAAAAAGTTAGCAATAGAACAGCTAAAACGAAAATTGAAATTAACAGTCGGTATATTGTTAATTTTAAATATACACAGACGACGTAGTACTAATGAAGCCTCTTACGAAGGCGTTTAATTAAAACTAGTTGAAGCTTTTAAATATTTGGGCACCCATCACTAACCCTATAATGAAAAAAGACACATCATCGAATACACAATCGCATGAAACTATGAATCGCATTAACTATTGTCGTGAAATCGCCAAACAGCCGGTTCTGCGGTCAGAAGAGTCCTATTATACCAATAAAAATACGGGTAATAATAATATATATATATATTTTTAAAACTATTTTAAAATGTCTATTATTTAACATTGATCAAATAGTTCTAAAACATATAAAAACAAGTCATTGAAACAATAAATTAACACATCACTCAATAAGTCGTGTGAATAACTAAGAAAAAAAATTTTTTTTCTGCTAAAAATCGATTTTTCTCATCAATATAATCTTCTTCAAGAGCAATACAATCATTCCAACGCTTCCCTAACTTCTCGATGCCGTGCTTGTAGAAGTATTTGTCTTTTATCTCAAAATAGGCTTCAATTTGAGCAATTACTTCTTCATTTGAGATGAATTTCTTACCGCCGACCATTTTTTTGAGATCAGCGAATTGCCAGTAGTCGCTGGGGGCCAGATCTGGACTATATGGAAGCAATTCGAAGTGTAATTCGTGCAATTTTGCCATCGTTTTTATTGACTTGTGACGTGGTGCATTGCCTTGGTGAAACAAGGCCGCTTATGTCTTCTTTGACATAAGCGGTCTTTTTTTCACAATTTCTGCTTTCAAATGATTCAGTAATGCCGTGTAGTTACTATTAATGGTTTTTCCCTTTTCGAGGTAATCAATGAAGATTATACCATGTGCATCCCAAAATACTGAAGCCGTAACCTTCTCAGCTGACTGTTGTGTCTTTTGACGCTTCGGACGTGGTTCACCAGCTTCAGTCCTCTCAGATGATGATCGTTTTGATTCCGCAATGAAGTGATGGATCAATGTTTCATCCATTGTCACATATTGACGCAAAAAATCTGATTTATTACGCGTAAACATGATCAAACACTGCTCTGAATCATCAATACGTTGTTATTTTTGATCGACTGTGAGTAAACGCGGCACCCACTTTGAAAAGAGTTTTCTCATGGTCAAATGTTCATGCATAATTGTAAACACACTGCCTTCTGATATCTTTACAGTCTCAGCTATCTCAGGGAATTTCAATTTACGATCACATATAACCAGTTTCTGGACTTTTTTGATATTTTATGGAGTAATCACCTTAATTGGACGACCAGAACGTTCACTATCATCGGTGTCTGTAGCATACCAATAACAAATGGTTCTTTTCGATGGAGCAGAGTCCGGATAACACTTTTAAAGCCATTGCTGAGCTTGTACAGTATTTTTTTTTCCTCAAGAAGCAATTGATAAATTAACACACGAAATTGGTTTGAATCCATTGTTTTAAAAATAACAAAAGTAGCTTCACTTAAATGGCTGTCACTTTTTTCTGACTAATTGAAATGTCATGAAATTTTACACATAGTCTTTTGAAGGTTGGTACTTCATAAACGTCATATGGATTTGACAATGGCAGCGCCATCTGTGTGTTAGTCACAAGACTTGTTGAGCGATGTAATATAAACTCTTATTTCGGAATTTCTGTAAAATAGTGCTAGTCTAACTCTAAAGAATGTCTAAAATTTTAAACCTTCGTTACTTAAAGTTATCAATGTTATTGGAAAAAGAGTATGTTAAACCGAGAATGTATGCATCAGTATTCGTAATACTGAATCACAACTATTTCACTAATTATTAGATGTTAATTATAAATTTTTTTTTATTTCAGCCAAATTGCACTTAAAGCATTAAGTGAACGTCTGAAATCTACTGATTCCTCCCGACATAATCAGTTACCTAAATCGTTTCCAACTGTTGCTGGGCATCAACATAAACATCATGGCCATCAAAACCACAATCAACATCACCACAATCATGGCCATCAGCATCAACATCAGCATCAACATCAACATCAGCATCAACATCATCATCATAACACTGGAACAAAAAATGCTATTGATCCTGGATCAACACCATCATTTTTACCTCAACTGAGCGCTGCACAAACACAGCAACCAATAACAACAGCACGTGCTGAACCACGCATGATCAGTACAATGAGCCCAATTGCGATTCCAATGCCAGCACCTCCGCCTAAGGATGGTGATAGTTACTCTGGTTCTGCTGTTGCGACTAGTGAACGGGTTGAAACAAATGCCAGTGAATTATTAATTAATATGGAATCCAGCCAAACACAATAAAAACTTAAAAGTATGAGAGTAGATACGAATAAAACGAAACAGAAGAACGCATGTTCCAATATAGGCTACAAAAAGTGTGAACGGTGATTTGTTTTTTCTTTTTTTTGAAGCATATATATATATATTTATATTACATATGTATATATTTAATATATATACATACATTCATATGTATACATGTATATGATATATATATAATTTATGTATGTATATATATACATATATGATATACATATAATTTATATATATATATATATATATATACAATTTATATATACATATATGATATAAATAAAATTTATATATATATATATATATAAATATATAATATATATATAATTTATGTATATATTTATATATATATATATTTTGTTATTTTATTATTAATATCAGATTTTCAAACGTATGGCTAACAAATTCATAGTTCCTTTTGGATATAATGTACCAATATGAACAAAATTATAAATGTTGATATCAAATTTCTTATTTAATTATTTTTAAAAATAATTTTATATTA
>NW_024033322.1:0-8031 GCF_002237135.1 Teleopsis dalmanni
AACCCCGGGGCACAACCTAAAGCAGTATCCAAATCACAACCTAGGTCACAACCAAAACAATGGTTACAACAATCGAAACAATTACAACCAGAACAAAAACAAATAATACATTTTAAAACAATAGAAAACATTGATAATAGTATTAATGTTAAAACTTCTTGTAGCAATAAGTATATAACTTTATTAGTAGACACAGGGGCAGAGATATCAGTAATAAAAAAAGGTATAATAGGGAAGAGCAATTTTGATAACACAAAAAACTGCCAAATAAATGGCATAACAACAGGAAAAACAACCACAGAAGGTTTAATAGACATAAATTTATTTTTTGATGGTAAAACAATACCTCACAAATTCAATGTCATAAAAAATAATATAAATTTACCTACAAATGGTATATTAGGTAGAGATTTTTTGATAAAATATAATTGTAAAATAAATTATGAAACATGCGTATTAGTGATCTCAAACTCAGAAGATGAGATAGTCTTACCCTTGAATATAAAAATAAAAACCATTAAAAACATCAAAATACCGCCCAGGGTAGAAGTAATTCAAGTAGTTGAACTAAATACAAAAGAAGACAATTTAGTCTGTGGAAAAGAAATAGTGAAAGGAGTATTCATAGCTAATTCATTAATACCTGCCAAAGGTATACAACATATTAGGTTATTAAATACTAGAGACACACCTGTAGAATTAGAATATGCAACAATAGAAATAAAACCTTTAAATAATTATAACATACTTTCATATAATTCTAATCGAAATTCATATACATTTGAAAAAATAAAATCGAAATTAAAAATAGATGGTTTAGATAACATAGCCAAAAATTCAATATTGAATATTTGTAAAGATTTCCAAAACATTTTTCATATAGAAGGAGAGAAATTAACTATAAACAATTTTTATGAACAGCACATATCAACAATAGATAAAACACCTATATATATAAAGAATTATAGGATACCGAACATTCAAAAGGAAGAACTAGAAAATCAAGTAAAAAAGTTATTAAATGATGATATAATAGAACCATCAGTAAGTCCTTACAACTCACCAATTTTAATAGTACCAAAAAGGGACAAGAAAAATGGAGATTAGTTGTAGATTTCAGACAGTTAAATAAAAAAGTAGTAGACGATAAATTTCCACTAACACGTTTGGAAGATGTTCTAGATAAGTTAGGTAAGGCGAAATATTTCTCTACATTAGACATGACTAGTCCATTTCATCAAATCCCACTTAATCACAAATCAAAACCTTTAACAGCTTTTTCAACAGAAACAGGTCATTTTCAATTCAAGAGATTACCTTTTGGATTAAAAATTTCAACAAATAGTTTTCAAAGAATGCTAACATTAGCATTAGCAGGTTTAGACTCCTCAGCATTTTTATATGTAGATGATGTAATAGTTTTTGGTTCTAATCTCAAAGAACACAATAACAATTTAATAAAAGTATTTAGTAGATTATAACCGCACAAGGTGTGCGTACAGATCCAAATAAACACGATGTAATAAAACATTACCCTATACCAAAAAACTCAGACGAAGTGAGAAGGTTTGTAGCAATGTGCAACTATTATCGAAGGTTTATAAAAGATTTTGCTGAAATAGCCAGACCTCTAAACAACTTGCTTAAGAAAAATCAAATATTCTGCTGGTCGGAAGAATGTGATAAATCTTTTAATAGTTTAAGAGAAAAGTTAATTTTACCACCAATCTTAAGTTATCCAGATTTTTCAAAACCATTCGTTTTAACGACAGATGCTTCTAATTATGCATTAGGTGCAGTACTGTCACAAGGAGAAATTGGTAATGATAAACCAATAGCATTTGCAAGCAAAACATTAAATAAATATGAGTTAAATAAACCCGTGATAGAGAAGGAACTTCTTGCCATTTATTGGGGTATAAATTATTTTAGACCATATTTATTTGGGAGAAATTTTACAGTTTATACAGATCACAGACCTTTAGTTAGTCTATTTACACATAAGAACCCATCATCAAAACTAACTAGAATAAGAATAGATCTCATGGATTATAACTTCAATATAGTATTTAAACAAGGAAAGATGAATACTAATGCAGACGCATTATCAAGGATACAACTAAATTCAAAAGAATTAGTTGAAATGATTCCTAAAAACATAAATACATATATTAACCCGAAAAATGAGCAAAGAAATTAATGAAAAAGATAACAAAATCGCACAAGTACAAAATGAAGAAATAACCTTAAAAGCTAACACGGAGATTGATCACCTCCACATGTGGAATGCAACATCGGTATCGGATGTAAGGTATTTAACAAAACTTGAATTCAAGAACATAAACCATTCTGCAGATGGAAACAATGAAAAAGCACTTGAACATGGAAATAAAACGTTCAATAAAAATAGTGCAATATATATAAAAATAGCAGCAAAACCTATAGTTGTGGAATATGACGAAAAATCATTATCAGAGATAAAATTGATTCTGAGGAAGTTATTATTCAAAATGGACAACTTAAACATAACAAAGCTAGCATTGGCGGAAGATGAAGAAATATTTAATAACATAAGCATGCAACAAGTAAAAGATATATTTAATAAGCTGCAAAAAGAATTAAAATTGAAAAATTGTCTAGACATAATTATTTACAAAAAACCAAAAAGAATAAATGATACAAATGAAATGCTCAGGTTAATAGAAGAATATCATAAATCACTACATGGAGGACATTGCGGTATAAAAAGATGTATAAACAAACTGAAACAAAAATATGTATGGAAAAATATGAATAAAATGGTTAAAAAATTTATCAATAACTGTGAAGTATGCGCAAAAGTTAAAATAACAAAATACACAAAAGAACAGTATGACATAACTGAAACACCAAACACATCCTTTGAAGTCATAACAATTGACACAGTAGGCCCACTTTTACCTTCAAATAATTTCAGATATATTTTGACACTTCAGTGTGAATTAACGAAATTCATAGAAGCAATACCTTTAAAAAATAAAGAAGCTATCAGCGTTGCTAAAGCAATTGTTGAGAAATTCATTCTTAAATATGGTTGTTTCAAAAAGATGAAAACCGATAAAGGTACTGAATTTACAAACGAACTTCTAAAAAATATTTGTAAACTATTAAAAATAGAAAAAACTACTTCAACACCATTCCATCATGAAACATTAGGGACAGTTGAGAGAAATCATAGAGTTTTAAATGACTACTTAATGACCATGAAATCAGTAGATACATGGGATGAATTATTACCATACTATGTTTACAGTTATAACTCGACTCCGCACACTACAACAAATTACACTCCATTTGAATTAGTATATAGTAAATTATGTGCGTTACCATGTGAAATACTAGAAAATAAAAAAATGACATACGACATTGAAAATTATTGTAATGAATTAAAATTAAAACTAAGATATGCTCAAACCCAAGCTAAGCAAAAACTAATACAATACAAATCTATAACAAAAGAAAAACAGAAAAATATTAATGAATCAAATTTCAAAGTAAATGACTTTGTTTATATTAAAGTAGGAAACAAAAAGAAATTTGACAATCCATTTAAAGGTCCATATAAAATAGTGTCACAAAAAGGTAAAAATAGTGCCGTATTAATAAACAATAAATATGTAGAACTACACAACAATAATTTAATCAAATGTAGAGCTAAAGAAATTTTTAAATGTAATTAAATTAATATTAAATTAATATATTATTAATTAATATATTAATATCAAAATATGTATGTTATTATTAATCTCATATCATTATTATATGCAAAATACAAATTAAAAACATTATATTATACTAAATATGTTAATGAAAATATATTAAAAAAACATGTTAATGCATATACATATACTATACAAATAGTAAATTTTAAATAAAAAATTTTTTTTTTTTATATGGATTAGTATCAGATCCACTAAGATACATAAGATATAAACACATAAATAAAATAATTAATAGCATAAATTAATTTCAATTTGTAGAAATTACAATTAATTTACACTTTTCTTAAGGGGTAGGGTGTGGTGCCCATGACCTACATCATTGTTTGATATGACAAGTCATTGCATAAAATAACAAAACAATTGTGACATAATTTATTGAATGCACATTTGTCGCTTTGTCGTTTTGACTTTGATCATATTACATGATTGTGCACTCGTAACATGATGCGCGAGCCAAACGTTCTATCATATGTGGTCATTGTACGGTAGTAACACAAATTCCTTTAGAGAAATGTTAAACCTTATGAATAACACTTATAATAATATATACAAGTAAAAATTCATAAGAAATAGATAACATATGTTAGAATAGTATAATAGATACTATGAATATCTTACATGTAAAAATTATATACTTTATCAAAAATTGGGAGTAACCAATGTATTGATTGGTTACTCAAGAATATATAGGAATTAAATAATAAGTTTAGTACATAAGAATATTTTGTATAAATAGAGTAAGATTTTACAAATAAATCAGATTCTTTTAGATTCTTTTGCAAAGGCAACAAGAATAAACTATATTTTATTTTGAATCTCTGGTTATATGCGGCATATCTGCTGGTAATACCATTAAGGCGGCTGAAGAGCTTAGAAAGTACTTAAAGGCGGCTGAAGAGCTCAGATTAATACTTATCCTTGCTAGGTCGAAACCTTTCTTCTGGGGCTCTTAATCCCTTAGCAATCCTGTCAAGTTAATACATATTAATGTATTGGATGAAGAACCTTGCATGGCAATCCTGAAGCTACACATCTTTACATGGCGATCCTGCCATCCTTAATAATATTACAACCTAACATCATTACACTCTTCTGTATATAATAACATCTTTACACCCTTCCTAGTCTTGAATCTTTATGGTCCATAAAATAGCCTCCTAGATGTTTCTTCCGGTTGTGCATCAGTGCCGGGCACTCCCAAATCCCATGGTATGCAGTTTTTCTCTCTTCTCTACAGTATCTGCAGTCTGAGTTGGATTGAATTCCTAATTTCGATAGGTGATTATTCAATCTGCAGTGACCAGTCAATAATCCCGTAATAATTCTTGGGTTCTTTTTGATTGTGCTATGCAATCTTTGAAGCTTTTTAGATTGTAAGTCCCTGTTCAACAACTCGTTTGTTATTGAAACTGACTCGACACTTAAATCGATTCAGTGTTGCTTAGGAACCCGGAACTTGAACCAGTTCCTATTTACAATTGCTGAATTTGGCACTTGAACCAATTTCAGAGTAATTGTTTTTGATTTTATTGTTTTTGGCAACTAGGCACTTCAACCTATTGTAACATAAAATTTATGTTCTTAAATTTCACGTCACAACATACAAGTGAACAAAAAACTAATAAAGTTAAATCAAATGAAAACAACAAAAGAATAACGGTTCTCGTATAAAAATCAAGCATAAAAGACGGTACCATTCAATTAACAAGACAATCGATCGCAGAATCTTGAAACGACAACATGTCAAAGTGGGAGCAAAGCGTTCATAAATTGAAAAGCAATCGGTACGCGACGGCTACTCCTGTTCATCCTGATGAACAGGTGTGGGACAGGTGTGCGAAAACACACCTGTCCCAGACGACCACCAACGTCAAGATCACAAAACCGGTCGAGAGACAGAGAAGCTAGTCCAAACGACACCTTGGAATGTGATACCGAAAGCGACTTAAGATGTCTTGTGATCACAGTACTTGTTTCCAGCGAGATTACACCGCCACCCACCGAAACTGAAAACCGATGGCCAGAGGTATTGAATAAAGATATCCAAGAAGGACTGGTGAACCGGAAACCAGGTCGACAAATTATGTTTCTTCGGGTAATCGATCAACGGATCTACTAAGATGTAATAAAAAGCCGATATAGGTTAGTGAGAAAATTTCGAGAAAAACTTGATTTTTAGATCTAAGACCGCAAATTTTAGGAACAACGTTATTGATTTACTAAGTTATAATATGAAGTCAAAATAGGTTAGTGGGAAAATTTCGAGAAAAACTGGATTTCCAGACCTATGACCATAAATTTTACGAACAACGGAAACTGACCCTATTATAGCTTATGAACTGTTGCAGTTTTACAAGTAGAAAATTAATAAACACACCAAATTAAAGGTGATATAATGGGCTTAATATAAATTGCATCTTTGGCGCATTTCAATTAATCATGTTTCAGATATGCGGTGTGTAACGAACCTTTCTGGCCGCGGTTTTGCTCGCCGGATTTCAGGTTCAGTCCTACAATAAAATTTATTTGTTGGAACAGTGGTATGTTTGAATACACGGTGGACAGTGGCGTTGTTGTAATGATGTAGTTTTCTTCCTCGGTGAAGTTAGTTGCTTTGGCGTAGAAATGTTAATTTCCAACGCCCCTGACAATGTGTTTGAAGAAATGTGAATTTCTTCTCTGTGCAATGAAGTTGGCGTAGAAATGTTAATTTCCACCGTACCTGACAATATGTTTGAAGAAATGTGAATTTCTTTTCTATGCAAAGAATTTGGCGTAGAAATGTTAATTTCCAACGCACCTGACAATGTGTTTGAAGAAAAAACAATGTAAATTTCTTTTTAATCTTTGTGCAGCATTTAAGAATGCGATGTGAACACAAGCTTGCTATGATGCTGACTGTCCATCACTGCGCTTTTGCTTCGCCTTTTATACACGCGAAGTGCGAAGTATGCAGTTGTTTTGTTATTGTTATTACAACGGTGTGTTGTTTACAATTTTATTCATTATTGTTCTGGTGTTGTTATTTTTTTGTATTAAATTTGTTGTTGGTTTTTAATACTTGCTTTATTGCTTTAATTAGTGTAACGTAAAATTTATGTTCACTTTTATGTTGTGACGTGAAATTAAAGAACATAAATTTTAATTTACACTTCTCCGGTTTTTCCATCGAGTTGACGAACTCGTACCACTCCTTCTCGACTAATCTTAACTTGGTACCTCCGTTGATCGATTACCCGAAGAAACATAATTTGTCGACCTTGTTTCCGGTTCACCAGTGCTTCTTGGATGTCTTTGTTCAATACCTCTGGCCATCGGTTTTCAGTTTCGGTGGGTGGCGGTGTAGACATCTTAAGTCGCTTCCGATATCACATTCCAAGGTGTTGCCTGGACTAGCTTCTCTGTCTCTCGATCGATTCTGTGATCTTGACGTCGGTGATCGTCTGGGACAGGTGTGTTTTCGGACACACGCTAACACATCAAGGTGAACAGGAGTAGCCGGGGCGTACCGATTGCCTTTTAATTTTTTCCCTGCAGTTACTATTTTAACTTCACTCTGCTGCGCCTTGAGCTTAACCAAATGTTCTCAGAATTTATTAACGCTTTGCTACCACTTTGACGTGTTGTCGTTTCAAGATTCTGCGATCGATTGTCTTGTTGATGGAATGGTACCGTCTTTTATACTTCATTTTTATATGGAAACCGTTATTCTTTTGTTGTTTTCATGTGAATTAACTTTATTAATTTTTTTTTCGTTCCCATGCGGTTTACTTTGATTATTACTTCAGTTCGTAGGATTGGCGGATTTCAATTCCTTGACGTGTGCGGTGCGTGTCTGGTGAGTGGTTACATGTGCGGCCTTTACTATGACTGGAGATACAAAGGTGGTTATTCTATATGGACCCCTGTAGCGTGGAGCTAGTTTCGCGGCAAACTCCTGGGTTGCTTTTGAGACTGGGTGTGCCTTGATCCACACCAGTTGGCCTATGTCTGGTCTCCACGGTCGTCTTCGCAAATTGTAAAACTTTGCCTGAGTTTCGGAGGCTTCTGCGATATTTGCCCAGACTGCCGGAAACACCTGTTGTAGTTGTGATTGTTTCCGTTCTTGGTTCTTGGTGACTGCTCCACATCCTGGTGTGTATTTGTCAAAGGTTGCGCCTCGTAGTCTGGCTTCTCTCCCTTGCACTAGATAAATGGGGCTATAACTCGTAGTTTCAGACACCGCTCCCATGGCTCCTCGGATATTTCAGTGAGAATTTCGCCTGCCGGT
>NW_024033323.1:0-8022 GCF_002237135.1 Teleopsis dalmanni
CGTATGAAAGAAATTGAAAATATGAAGAAAGATATCGATGATATCAAGAGAAGACTGGAACGTTTAAGCATAAATGATGTTACTACTAAGTTGATGGAGAAAGTCGAAGATTATATTGGGGAACTAATGGAATTTGAGCAGGAATGCCGTGAGCATATGGTAGGAACTGCAGATTTGCGTGATAACATACCTGTATAATACAATATATGGTTTCTTTGGGAAGGATTCATGTCAATAAAATCTTAGTCTTAATATTTACTTTGTTCAAAAAGAAATATATTGTGTTATATAAAATGATTTCAAAAGTTTTGCATTCTTAAAAGTTCTAAATTTTAAATAATCCATAGTTTGTTCATAATAATTTTAGGTTGTTTATAGGTTTCAAGTTTTTTAAGACAATCGGGCAAACTCTGTTTAAGATTTCATCAATTGCCCGATTTTTTTTTAAAATTTCAGTCAAATATCAAAAGGCTATAGATATATTTTTAAAAAAATAACTTACGGGAACTGACTGTGGTCCTAAAAGTGATATAGCTGCGGTTATATTTTATGTTTTTTTATGAGATAAGTGCTATTCAGAAATAGGTTTTTGTTGAAAAAATTTCTTTGATTGACAATCAAATTTTAATAAATTGACAAAATTTTTTGTTGTTATCCTTTCATTTCTATTCGAAGAAGCATTACTTTCGGCAAAAAAAAAGTATTAACATTAAAATAAAAATATTATTTAATAATAAAACTATATACAAAATTAAAGCTATCTCAATAATTATATACTATTTGATTACAGATATATATTATTTATTCACAATAAATTCATCATAGAATATTTCAATGCGCATTTCAGCGGTTGTCCGCTGGGTCAATGCTCATCGTAATGTATCTGAAAGATAAGTAAATCAAGTAGTGGGGAAACTCGTAAACACAATCTACACAAACAGATAAATTAGAGTGTTTTCTTTGAAAGTTGTTATATACAAAAAAATAGAAAAAAAAAATAAAAAAAAAGAAAATAAAATAATAAGAAAGGCGAAATTCACCACAAAATGTTTTATTTTGATTAATAGTTTTTCGCAGTTTTTGACAGTTGCGCTTGTCATAATCACACAAAATCACTGAGGGTATGTGAAGGGGGGGTCTTCATTTAATAGTGAAACACCCGCTGTTGTCACTTTATTCAATTCGTATTTGTATCTGTTAACTTTTGTTCTTGGATTTATGTAGATTTGTACTTTATATGCGAGTATCTGAGTTCTTCTTATTCTGCATTTGAAGGGTTCGATACAAAAGGGCGTATGAATGAATCGCACCGCACAATGAATGAATGGCATTACATATATGAATGATTGCTTATTTGTAAATACCAGTATTGTGGATAATGAATAAAAACAGCTGTTTTTATTTACTGCTTGCATAAATTTTATTTCCGTTGCGGAATGCATTAATTTGTTATATCATTTAACAAAATTTTACATACGCCACATGAACTCATACTCGTACTTCTGCCTATATGGTGATTTATGGAAAGAACTACAGAAATGATTGAACACATTTGTTATAATATATTATATTCAATCATATGTATAAATTATATAGAGATGTGATCAAATAGAAGATAAGATAACATGGTTTTCCAAATTAAGATAACATGGGATATTTAGGTTTGTGTAGGTAGACTTGTGAATGTTTATAAACATTATAATTATAAAAATTATAAAAAATATGGCAATTAGTAATAATAACTTAACATAATATTAAGAATATTATTATAAATGCTGAAACCTATCACAGTTGTCATTTTACCTACGTATTATGTGTAAACACATATTCCGGAGATCAACAATTTTATAGACTCTCTGCAGGCTTGATTATGTAAATCTGCGTTTTATGTGGATTTGCGTAAGCAAGTTAAATGACAAATTTCTCACAGTCGAAACAGTGATAGGTTTGAGCATTTATAACAATATTCTCAGATTGATCCGATCAAAAAATACATGAAGGATAGAGCCCTGAAATTATTTACGAAAACTGACGGACTTACCAACACCGCGTTATCGAATCTCAAAATGGTTACAGGCTCCTCGGGGAGGTATGCATATCTGACTTCAATTATTGCTTAGTCTGATGAACTGATATACAATAATCCAGTCAAGGCGTAAAGAGGGGTTTTGAAAATACCTCTAGTTAAGAAAGAGTAAAAGTACTCAAGTGCACTGGCTCAAATAGCTTCAACATAATAAATAAAAAATTAAATGAAATAATAACTAAGATTATTCGTAGTTTTAATTAGAGATTTTAGGTTATTTCGTACTTCCTACCATCAAAATCTATTTCAAATGCTTTTGGAATAAAATTTCCTCAATTTAAAAAATTTATTTTTTACGGTAAACACTCTCCATCTATCTGACTGTTCTTATAGCACTACGCAAGTAAGAAGAACTAGGGCACACAATATCTCGGTTTAAATTTTAGAAAGATCTGATTTATAAACAGATTTAAAAAATTTTTTTAAAATTGATTAATGGCTCTATCAAAATCTTAAAGCTTGAAGTATTCCTTGAGTTACAACAGAAATACATAATAGTAAAACAATGGATGCAGTATAACGGATAGATTATATTTAATCTCGCAAAAATGTAAAATACTCCTAAAATTTACATCGGAGATGAACTTTATCTGGTATCGGTAGGGACCAATACTTGGCTTACAGTCAGCAAGAATAGTTAACCTAACCTGAACCATTACTCTTGATTTATCCATTCCAGGATGCTCGATGACTATTAAAGTTTCTAAAACAAGACAAGCTCTTACTCTTTTATTGAAATAATAAAATGTTAATAAAGTTTGGAACAAAAGGGGATCAGTATTCTCTGAATAGATACAAATGGAGTAAAAAGAACATTTTTTATTTATTAGTAGTACATATAATTTATGTTAAGAGTCTAACTGTAATTATTGTAGGATTAGTTTGAAATGGGTTTTTGATGACTGATTAGTTGAAAACATTTTTTTATATTCATTAAAAAAAGGGATTTATGGGAATTTTTTTTATAAGCGTACCTTTAACACCTTTAATAAGAGTATAGGTGCTTTCCAGTTTTCGATTAAGTTCAGGTTTATAACTTTGCGGCTATACGAAAATGCTACCACTTGTATACATTATATGGTAAGAAGCTGCAATAAGGGTGAAATACATATTTTACATGATATCACCCTTCAGAGTATCTAACTCTTGTAATTCAGAGAAAATACGTATATAGGCATGCACCGATATATATCTATTTTGGTGAACCAACATAAGCTAATATAATATAATGATTTTTTCATTAGTTTAGGTGCGAAAGTCTGAGTCTGTATGAAAACGTTAGTACTTAAATAAATTTCTACCATGTATTTATTTAGAACACTACAAATTTGTCGTTATCACATATTTATGAACGTCCCCATATACCAAACCATTTGATTCCTAATGTGCTCTTTAGGACTCAAGACTACGAAAAATTAATATCTAGAAATAAATTCATTACAATAACATAATAGATAACACCTCAAGGTCCTTTCTTTTAGGAGCATGATGAGAGGCGTATCAGTTAATCAGAATAATTGGGTAAAAATGTAAATAACAGTATTCTTAAAAGGTAGATATAAAAGTTATAGGTATATATTCTGACATAATGTTGAACTTAAAGAAATAGTGTTAGTCTATCGTATATGTGATTTCTAGATGTGTAATGCTAAAATGTTATGAAGTTTTTCATCATATTTTGAAGGTTTATCTTGAACCCGTTATTTCTATCAAATCTAGTCTGATGGGGGTTCAAATTTTAAAATTAATTCCAACAATAGAAATTTCCAATTTACATAGAATAAGTACTGACCTAATGTATATTCATGTCACTGTCGAATATGCCTATTAAAAATTATACAGAAAATAAATGAAATTGTATCTTTTATTTTTTATTAATGGTATTTTATGCGTATTTAATAAAAGCGTATGGGAATATTTTTGTATCTTGTTGAAATGTTTGTTGCTCATGTTTATTATTACTCATTCAAATGACAATTTTTACAGTCATCGGCAGGATTAGCAGATTTCCAATTGTACATAGTTGACCTATTTCTAATATTATTTTTGTTTGGTAAGAGAGAATACAGAATTTTTGGTACTTTTTGACATATATTTGACAAAAATATTTTGAAATTTTATGCTCTGATTAGCATTTGAAAAATAGTCATTAAATATTTAAAAAAAATTAAATATTCATTAGAACAATTAGAACATATATTATATGACTGTTTAGAAATGTATATTTTAATAATATGATGAATATTTATCGCTCATATGATTTGTTGTTTCAATTGTGTTTAAAAATTCATGGAAAATTTTATGAATCAAAAGTATAGACAGATATGTGTCGTTTTAGATAAGCTTTTGTAGAGTTTTAATGGATGTTCAAATGACCAATTATTAATATTGTTAGGGTAATCAAATCAGTAGTATATACATTTATTCAATTCAATCCATATTTTGTTTTAAATTTCTATTATTAATTTAAATGTGTTTTGGAACAGCCTTCTGTGTTCTGAATTTTAAGTTGGTAACCGGAGCACCTTCACTTGGTTGTCTGTGAGTACTTAGTATCTACTAACTTAGTACCTGAGTCTGCTGATAAAATGACGTTAACTTTTTAATTACTTGTTGTGAGAATTTCATTTTATCTGCCATTAGCGCCAGAAGTTGTCTTTATCGAAGATAGGATGGGTTTTGGATATGATGTAGAATGATGTTAAATACTATAACTGTATTGTGATGTAAAGATATACCAAAGTTATTGATACGGAAGTTTCTATCTAAATTAGTCGATTCTATACAACAAGAAGCTTTTGTGATACATTTATTTATTACTAGATCGACTTGCAGTATTTAAGTTCAGTTTTGAGCAGTTTACTATAAGCAAGATTGTTCTCAGTGTTTCTTTTTAAATTAATTGAATGTTTTTGAGATTAAAGTCGGGACTTACTTTAATTAAGGATAGCGTTATGTTGTGTTTACACTAGACTTATTAAAGTTCTTTAGCTTATTTTTATATGGATTTTGTATGAATGTTGTTAAATAAATGGTGCTTCGAATTTGTGAAGTACAATAATTGAAACATAGCATTATATGATATTAAATGTCACATGTTTGAGTGCTGTTATATAGAAATTAGTCTCTACTATAAGATAACTATATAGAACCATATATGATTTGCAAAAGAGGAGTGCAAGAGAGGAGCTTCTCGTTTCTGATACTTATATGTAGGAGTTCTTACGAGGAATTATATTATATACTTGACCCAAAGTAACATCTGTTGGTAAAAATGATTCTTCGTTGACTTAAAGTATGGATTTTAAAGCACTTTTAGTAAAAATATATGAAGGTATCAAAGGCAAACTACTCGCTAGTTTTCTTGTGAATAGTTGTAGTGTCAATTAACATTGTTGTGTATATTTTTTTATTGTTTGTAATAAAAAATTGGTGAATTGGTGTCCAAATGGGTTTAAAGTGACTTTAAAAAAAGTATTTATTCAATCTTAAAGTATTTATTTCAATCCTTTACATTTGATCACCCCACGTATTTTAAAGCTGTAACCTGATTGTATTTCTACTCTAAATATGCTAAGTACACTATAAAGCTTATAGTGTAAACACATAAAGCGAATAAATTTATTCTAATATCGGGTTTTGTTGCCAAATTTTCACTTATTTGTTTTCGAAGGTGCTAATATTTTGCTAAATGCATTCAAAGCAATGATAATTAATTAAATAATGAAAAAGCTATAAAGCACAAGCTCAACTGTAATGCAAATGCCTATTCTAAACATCATAATTTAAGTCACTCCATTGTAATCTGAAACCACTAATCGCCGATACAAAGTGGTACTATCCGAGTAACAAATGTAGCTAATTAAGTTTTGCTAATAGCAAAAATGTACAGAATGTGAAAAGCGAGTTTAAGAATGGAAAAGTGTTAAATTATAAATATTTAATAGCCATGAATTATGTGAGTCAAATTGCATATATCGGAACAGTTAATGTTTAGTGTGTTAGATTGAAAAATACGGCAACACCGCTCTATAGTGTAGTGGAGTAAAACTGCCACCGGGCGCAACAAACACAAATCATTTTTATTGCGCTATTATGCCCGTCAAGTGTTGGACTACAAACCGACAAATCTGATGCACCAGATATGCAGAGGAACCCAAAGTGGCGCCTAATCTTACGAGTTAATCAACGCTTAAAAGTGCATAATTAATGTAAAGGTGTTGTTTGCAGCAAAGATCGTTACGATTGAGCCGGGTTCAGTTACTGGAAAGACTTTGCAGACAGCGAGGCAGGTAAATTATTTCAGCCTTTTGTGGTTCGGGCACTCAAATTCACTTCAGTTTGAATACAAATTTCAGTGTTGGTTAATGAGAAATAAATTAACTGCCTTAAAAGTGTGTTTGACCGACACGTGCAAAAGTCAAATTCTTAAGTAACATTTTGTACTTTGCACAGGTGTGTAATAAGAGCTCGTGTTTAAAATAAAGAGACTTGAACAAAATGGTTTATATCTTAATTATGAAATCTACTTAGAAAATATTAATAATTGATTGGACCAGGTAAAATTATTTTAAAAGAATGTATTTGTAGCGAAAAGAATAAGCTATGCGTTCTCAATAAACTATGTGAATGAAAACGACAGTTCTGCAACCAGATTAAGCAAATGAATATATATACTAGTTGGCAGCACTGGAATATAACTAACAATATTACTGAGAAGCTGAAACTTCCATTGACTAAATCACAATGTAGCTGTGAGGAAAAAGAAAAAGGATTTTATATTAGATTTATTATTGTTTAGTTGTTAATTGTTAAGATAAAAAAGAATAAACGTACTAGGGACTCACTTTTTAGAGGGTCTTTGTTAGAGGTCATTATTTTCCTCAGTGAGCAACTTATGCTTTGTTAATAATTGAAGATGACTTCAAATCTTACGAATTTTGTCTTATACTACAAAGGGCTGATAGACCTAAGTGTGTTACATTAGCAATAGTGTAGACAAAACTGTGGGAAAGGAAAGGGAAAGGGAAGGCGTGATGGGGTAAAGCGGATAGACGGTATTGGAAAAAACTCCACTGATAGCAATGAAAGTAATATCCAAACATTTCTTATTGCTGAGGAGGAAGGCTTGTCAAATTCTTTACTAGTTTAGGGTCAAAGAATTCTGTTGAGAAAATGCAACTTCACATTGAACGAAAGTATTTACACTAACACTCTTTCTTTGTAACTTAAGGTACCAGATACATATCTCAGGTTGAATGTTGTAAGTAAAGGAAAGTAAAACTGATACTCACTGAAAAACATTAACTAAATATTTTCATTAAAATAGGTAATTTTTAAATCCTTATACTTTTCTAAGAAAGCCACTAGGACTCTTATGACCTGTAGATCCATAACAAGCAAAAGTTTAAACTGTACACCAAAAATACTGCGATGGGTCTATTCTGCGTTCATCAGCCCTATCATTTCATATAGGACACTCATCTGGGAAAAATGAACCAGACAACAGAATAACATTTACGCATAACAGGGAGAATGTTGAGCATAACAGGCTAAAAAGACTGTCGTGCGTATGTATAACGGGTGCCATGTGGACGATATACATCAGGTATACATAGTACAAAGTTTTCAAGTCCTTCTATTCATCTAAGTTATATTACATACACTAAAATAATATATGTACAAAGAATGTGTATATATACATATATATTAATATTTAAGGAATGTTTTCAAAGTTGGGTGTGGTTCCATAAATGATACAGTAAAGGTTCTATGTTAAACAGTGGCATCACACTGAGAGGACTGGTAGGGTCTAGGTTACTTGGTTAACTAGACCGACTCTCATAACAATTAAACCTAACCTAATGTAAACCTATATAACCTATATAATTAAAGCAAAAAGCAACTGACTATCTAATTTTAAGAATAGATTGATT
>NW_024033324.1:0-8018 GCF_002237135.1 Teleopsis dalmanni
CAAACGCCACAGGGGCATTCACAAGGTAATTTTAAATCATCATCGCAAACGCCACAGGGGCATTCACAAGGTAATTTTAAATCATCATCGCAAACGTCACAGAGTCATTCGCAAGGTAATTTCAAATCATCGTTACAACCACAAGAACTTGAGCCGCAGCCGCCATCTTCGGTTAATCAGCCACAGTCACCACGAGAAGCATCACCAAGAGATAATCACCAATCTGGTCAACCATCATCTTCGTCATCAACTACATCGCTACAGAGGAATTCTACTACAATACAGCCAGTATCGGATAATCGTCATGCACAACTTACGAATTCATTAGGTCCATTAGTTATCAATGTTTCAGATAGTAAACTTAACACGGAACTACCAAGCCAAGGAACTCAAGCAAAGGATGAAGTCAAGTATGACAGTCAACAAGAAACATGGTCACCACAAGAGGAATTGAACGTCAGTCAACGAAGCACAAAAGGAAACAAACCAGAGATTTTCGTACAACGTCTAGGTATATTTAAACGAAAGGATGACCATCATCATGTCAGCAACCAAGATGAGTATTACAAAATTTTCAAGTGTCCAAAGATTAGAAAGAGAAATCGAGCCTCGTTCTAAAAGGAATATTAGTAACACAAGTATTAGCATGTATCATATGGAAAATAAGGGATAAATGGAAAATCAGAAGTATCAAGTGCAAATTTGCCGACGAGGGGTCATCAACGTATCATTAAAATAAAGTCTTAGTTTTAATTTCTGTTCTGAAGAAGGAGGGAAATGTAACGACACAAATTTACAAAGTAAATTTCTGTGCTACATAAAACAAGAAGCAGAGAAAAACACAGTCTGTGTGTTAAATAACCGCCACCACTACACATAATATATCTAACAACTCACATGAAAATCACTGAAGGCGACTTAACTGGAAAATATAAAATTGAATTAAAATATTTATTTGAAATATCATGGACATTACCTGTGATCCTCGATGCCAATGTGCCGCGGGCATCGCTACATGCAATGTGCAAATTCTAAAAAAATATACGAAAAGAAATTAATTTTTGGTTAAAACTTTTATGAATGGAACACTTATAAACGCAACAACAATGAACAATTATTGGCGAAACATGTTTAAATTTTAAACAAATATCTATTTTTTACAATTATATATAAATAAAACAAAACACAAAACAATTTAACACTCGTGGTTGTTCAATTTTAGTTTATCTGCGTAAACAAAAAAAACACAAAACAGTTTAACATTTTTGGTTGTCCAATTTTAGTTTTATAAACAAAACACAACAAAACAAAACTAAGCACGCCAACATCAATTTTATTTCTTTTAATATTTCTTTTCTGTTCACATTTAGATAATATTAAATTCACAGAATATATATGCATATTTAATACCTTGTTTTGTAGTATTAAAACACTTTATTTTTAATATAATAATATTTAATATAATATAAACTAAAAAGGAATAACACACGAAATAAATAAACACGGCGCGTAGTAATAGTACTAAAAAAAATCACGGCGAAGCAGAAGAAGTGAGAAAACAGTAGAACACAAAGTTCAACTTCACGGCGAAGTCAAGTACAGCAAAGAATACCGGTACGCTACACCAAAAAGCTTCGGTATGCTCAATATAAAAGGAGGCACATTTTATATAATCAGGGACTTGGTTTGCGACAAGTGAAAGAGCAAGTACTCTGGCTCATTGGGCCTTCTGGTAAATTTTACCAAACTTGAAATTTTACTTTTCCTGAAACAAGTACACTGGCCTATTGGTCATCTGGCACATTGTGCCACAAATCTGGTTCTTTGAGTCAAACGTAGTGTAAAATTCCTTTCCTGTCTTATATGTATATT
Source organism: Teleopsis dalmanni (assembly GCF_002237135.1). Taxonomy (NCBI): domain Eukaryota; kingdom Metazoa; phylum Arthropoda; class Insecta; order Diptera; family Diopsidae; genus Teleopsis; species Teleopsis dalmanni. The sequence continues at coordinate 1,873 of NW_024033324.1, forward strand.
TTTTAACCTGGCCTATTCGGTCAAATAGTTTTTACAGCACGGAGGAAACGTTTTGTTTATTTTTTACAACAGCAGAGGGGCTTAAGAAGTCACACGGGTTTTGTTAAGATTCTTTTAACAAGGAGTATATGGAGAAGTGGGAAATTTTGGCATCAACATAATTTTTTTTATTTATTATTAGAAATGTTTCCAATGAATTTTAATTAAACTTTGTTAATCATAAGTTTTATGAAATAAATAAAGTTATATATATAATTTATACATATAAATCACGTTCTGTTTTCTTCTAAAACCAACGTCTCGGCAAAATTATAAATATATTGTCACGACTCTGGACGACGGCTGAGGATACCCCAGCAAAAACTAAAAATTTTTGAACGTCACCCAAAAGTGTCGTTACAATTGGCGCCCGAGCAGGGACCTGGTTTTAGAAAAGAACGAACGTTGAACAGGGACGTTGTTTAGAAAAGAACGAACGTTGAACAGGGGACCGTGTTTTAGAAAAGAACGAACTAGGAACAGGACGAGTAAGTGTACAAACGTTTAACGCAAAGAGTCATTAGACGGTACACGAGGTAACATGGTCAAAACAGCATGGATTTCGATAGCGCGTAAAGAGGATTTGGTTCTAATTCTAGAAGAAATTAAGATCAGTACATCAGGAACCGTTGAGGAACTACGGAAACGTGTACGTGATCATCTAGCAACTGAGGAGTACACGGAAAAATTACTAGATATAATTATGGACATGGAAACTAAATACGATCGCAGTCTCTCACCCAAACCTCCAGGCATCGAAATCGACACGCCAAAAATACACATTTCAGAGCCAACCATGATGACTAGCAAATTTGAAGACATAGCGCGAATCGCCAATCAAGTGCGTAATTGGGAGGTACATTTTAATGGTGAAACAAGTCCATTACCATTTTTGGAAAATTTGGAAACACTCTCCGAAACTTATAACATTCCCCGAGACATTCTGCCAAGACTTATGCCAGAAATACTGAAAGGAAAAGCCCTAATGTGGTTCCGGAATAACAATCGGAAGTGGACACACTGGTCAAGTTTTGTTCAGGATGTTCGAGAGTTTTTCTTGCCTTCTAATTATTTAGAGCAATTAGAAGACACAATTCGGAACAAATACCAGAAGAAGACGGAGTCATTCCAAGACTATGCCCTAGCACTACAAGAGTTGATGCGATATGCTGAGTTAACAGAAAGACAACAGTTAAGTCGGATTTACCGGAATAGTAGACCAGAGTATCAGCTCCAGATCAAACCGCGTGAATTTAGCTCCTTGGGAGAATTAAGCAAACTAGCAGAAGAATTTGAACGTCTTACACAACTAAGTAGTAGAGAACGCCAATGCACTCTTGATTGGTCACCACCGATTGCCATTAATAGAACACAGAGCGAAAAGGTGGACGTGCGTAATGCTTGTCGTAGATGTGGGGAAAGAAATCATTTTGCACGAGAATGCACAAAGCCTAGGAGACTTTTTTGCTGGAGTTGTGGTACTATAGGCCGTCGAACGATCGAGTGCTGCAGGGAAAATCCAACATACAGAAATCATCAGAGGCCATCGGGAAACGCTTTGGGGGTTGTCACGCCAGGCGGAATGACAACCACCCAAACATTTTATCCGTCAAATTAGAATCCAGTCAACCAAAACTGATGCAAGAAAGTATAGTCCAAAATCAAAGCATTAAATCGAATCATCATATCCAACTGAGGGGTAACCAGCAACCGATTCCACCAGACGCAAAACAAGCAACAGCAATTATACCATTACAGGAAAAACCACACAAGGAGGCAGTTCATAAATGCATCGTAGCTCCTCCACAGAGTTCAACGTCTCATAGGGAAAGTCCAGAAGTAGGTTATCAACAAGCATATGCACAACAGTCGCTAGTTAACTACAATCAGAATACGCAACCACGAGAGCAAAAGTATCAAATCGAAGAGCATGACTTATCATCACGTCCAGCACTGCCACAACGTTTAATGATAGTACCGGAGTCATCACATGTCAATCATCCAGTACTACCAACTTCTACAAGTTCAGAATCATCATCGCAAAAGCCACAGGGGCATTCACAAGGAAATTCTAAATCATCATCGCAAAGGCCACAGGGGCATTCACAAGGAAATTCTAAATCATCATCGCAAACGCCACAGGGGCATTCACAAGGTAATTGTAAATCATCATCGCAAAGGCCACAGGGGCATTCACAAGGAAATTCTAAATCATCATCGCAAAAGCCACAGGGGCATTCACAAGGTAATTTTAAATCATCATCGCAAAAGCCACAGGGGCATTCACAAGGTAATTTTAAATCATCATCGCAAACGCCACAGGGGCATTCACAAGGTAATCTTAAATCATCATCGCAAACGTCACAGAGTCATTCGCAAGGTAATTTCAAATCATCGTTACAACCAAAAGAACTTGAACCACAGCCGCCATCTTCGGTTAATCAGTCACAGTCACCACGAGAAGCACCACCAAGAGATAATCACCAATCTGGTCAACGATCATCTTCGTCATCAACTGCATCGCTACAGAGGAATTCTACTGCAATACAGCCAGTATCGGATAATCGTCATGTACAACTTACGAATTCATTAGGTCCATTAGTTATCAATGTTTCAGATAGTAAACTTAACACGGAACTACCAAGCCAAGGAACTCAAGCAAAGAATAAAGTCAAGCATGACAGTCAACAAGAAACATGGTCACCACAAGAGGAATTGAACGTCAGTCAACCAAGCACAAAAGGAAACAAACCAGAGATTTTCGTACAACGTCTAGGTACATTTAAACGAAAGGATGACCATCATCATGTCAGCAACCAAGATGAGTATTACAAAATTTTCAAGTGTCCAAAGATTAGAAAGAGAAATCGAGCCTCGTTCTAAAAGGAATATTAGTAACACAAGTATTAGCATGTATCATATGGAAAATAAGGGATAAATGGAAAATCAGAAGTATCAAGTGCAAATTTGCCGACGAGGGGTCATCAACGTGTCATTAAGATAAAGTTTTAGTTTAATTTCTGTTCTGAAGAAGGAGGGAAATGTAACGACACAAATTTACAAAGTAAATTTCTGTGCTACATAAAACAAGAAGCAGAGAAAAACACAGTCTGTGTGTTAAATAACCGCCACCACTACACATAATATATCTAACAACTCACATGAAAATCACTGAAGGCGACTTAACTGGAAAATATAAAATTGAATTAAAATATTTATTTGAAATATCATGGACATTACCTGTGATCCTCGATACCAATGTGCCGCGGGCATCGCTACATGCAATGTGCAAATTCTAAAAAAAAATATACGAAAAGAAATTAATTTTTGGTTAAAACTTTTATGAATGGAACACTTATAAACGCAACAACAATGAACAATTATTGGCGAAACATGTTTAAATTTTAAACAAATATCTATTTTTTACAATTATATATAAATAAAACAAAACACAAAACAATTTAACACTCGTGATTGTTCAATTTTAGTTTATCTGCGTAAACAAAAAAAACACAAAACAGTTTAACATTTTTGGTTGTCCAATTTTATTTTTATAAACAAAACACAACAAAACAAAACTAAGCACGCCAACATCAATTTTATTTCTTTTAATATTTCTTTTCTGTTCACATTTAGATAATATTAAATTCACAGAATATATATGCATATTTAATACCTTGTTTTGTAGTATTAAAACACTTTATTTTTAATATAATAATATTTAATATAATATAAACTAAAAAGGAATAACACACGAAATAAATAAACACGGCGCGTAGTAAAAGTACTAAAAAAATCACGGCGAAGCAGAAGAACACAAAGTTCAACTTCACGGCGAAGTCAAGTACAGCAAAGAATACCGGTACGCTACACCAAAAAGCTCCGGTATGCTCGATATAAAAGGAGGTACATTTTATATAATCGGGGACTTGGGTTGCGACAAGTGAAAGAGCAAGTACTCTGGCTCATTGGGCCTTCTGGTAAATTTTACCAAACTTGAAATTTTACTTTTCTTGAAACAAGTACACTGGCCTATTGGTCATCTGGCACATTGTGCCACAAATCTGGTTCTTTGAGTCAAACGTAGTGTAAAATTCCTTTCCTGTCTTATGTGTATATTTTTTAACCTGGCCTATTCGGTCAAATAGTTTTTACAGCACGGAGGAAACGTTTTGTTTATTTTTTTACAACAGTAGAGGGGCTTAAGAAGTCACACGGGTTTTGCTAAGATTCTTTTAACAAGGAGTATATGGAGAAGTGGGAAATTTTGGCATCAACATAATTTTTTTTTTATTTATTATTAGAAATGTTTCCAATGAATTTTAATTAAACTTTGTTAATCATAAGTTTATGAAATAATAAAGTTATATATATAATTTATACATATAAATCACGTTCTGTTTTCTTCTAAAACCAACGTCTCGGCAAAATTATAAATATATTGTCACGACTCTGGACGACGGCTGAGGATACCCCAGCAAAAACTAAAAATTTTTGAACGTCACCAAAAGTGTCGTTACATATTCCTAGGAAAAAAATCACAAAATTTTTTCCCGAGATACGCCCAAAGAATCTATAGTACAAGGAAGCGCCACGCTCGTACAAACGAAATACCCACTTTATTTTGCTGGTGGATTTATAATAAATCCACCTAACCTCATGCAACAATGTTCGATCGATTCACAACTGCTATGATGTTCAGTTCAAACCTATATGTGAGTCGAGTAAGGCTGACAAAAGCCCGACTTCAATCATACATTCAACCCTCTGTATTACATTATACGCTTGTTTGTATGTTTGTTCGCTGCAAAATGTTCAAGCGATCAAACAGCATTTCAGTGACGAAATCAAAATTGTGTATTTTGATTTCCACCAGGAAAGTTCGTAATGTAAACACCGTATGTGTTTTCTTACTAATATTTCAGAACTTCTATATGCTTTTTCAAAGGAACACGTCTATAATTATATTTCCGTCTATATTTGCTTGGGAGATAAAATAAGATATCTCTAGCCTGTGTTGCCTAATGCTGTTTGCATTCCATGTATGTATAATATTTTCACATACGGGTCGGGATATAATGAAAATAATAGATTTATAGCTATGTTCATACAGGTTAAATATTAAAGGTTAATTGGTAAACGGTGCTATTGTTGGAGAAGTAAAAAATTTTTTCGTTAGTTTCAGTTAGTGCCGCAAAACTGTCGCATAATACGGCATTATAACGATGATCTAGTAGGGCACTAGAAGTTGACCTATGTTAACTTTCTGATGACTAGTATGGATGTTGGTGCAATACTTTTAGTTATACGGGCAGGAGGTGATAATACTGCATCAGAATTTGTTGCTGATTTTTTATATTACAGCACATTTATAGCGTCTATTACAAAATAAGAACTCATTTTGTCAGGAACACCACTTATCGAAATTCTTAATCCTGGGACAGCATTGGCTTGAGATTTTAACAAACATATTCTAAAGAAAATTAAATAGGATTGATGAAAATTATTCTTAATTAAATTAAATATATAATAAAATAAAATAAAATAAAATAAAATAAAATAAAATAAAATGAAATAAAGTAAAATAAAATAAAATAAAATAAAATAAAATAAAATAAAATAAAATAAAATAAAATAAAATAAAATAAAATTATACAGAATAAATTATTAAAATAAATCATTATTAATTGGGAAACAGACAAAAAAAAATGAATGAGCTATCAAATAATGTGTAGATACTGTGTTTGATTTCTGTTTGGTTATCTTTACTATTGAAATTTGGCATTTCTCAATAAATGCAAAATATAGTAAAACAAAAATATTGTTGTTTTGTGAATCCTGCCGTTGAACTTGTTTATATGCAAGGTCCTAGCCAAAGAAGATTATTTATAGAATGGAAATGTAAATGCAGAGAATATGTTTTATAGAATGGAAACTCCGTCCACCTCGATCAAAACTAAGAAAAATTTATTTTATGCTTATGTGCTTAAGAAAATTAATTTTTTATAAAATTTTTGTCACACATTTGAAATAAGTTTGATTAAACCACACTTATGCCACTTTTACGCTCTTTATGCTCTTTCAGGGCTGCCGCGTAACTTTTTTCA
>NW_024033325.1:0-8017 GCF_002237135.1 Teleopsis dalmanni
TTGAACTACTTCCGCAAATTTTCTATTATGTTCGCAATCGACTCGAAGTTGTAATTTCACCTTCTTGGCCAGGACGAAGTCTATCACATCTTTCTAAATTGTTTGCCAATAACTGTTACTAAGCGTTGTATTTTTATGTATGTTTAAAGAATTATAATTTCTGGATAATTCTTATATATTTATACATATATATTTTTGCACAATTTACAGCAGGTCTATAACAAACACAAATCATTTCACTTATAAATGAAATACAGTTTATAATCAGTTTATAATTTAGATATATAATTACACCAATTTGTTATTTAAATACATATGTTCCATTTTAGGAAATCTTTTGTAATTCTTTTTTAATTTTTAGGAAAACTATATATAAAGGAAAAAACATAATCTGCTTCTAAAAGATATTTTTACGCTGGATACTTTATACATTCAATAGGTTCAGCTTCACACTTATATTTGAGTACAATTCCTTCATTGTTTTCTTACCTATAACTAAACTATGTAATTTCAGCGATATAGCAATTCAAGCTAAAGGCAATAACAAGGCAATAATAAGGCAAGATATACACAAATAACCTATTACAACTCAATGATATCATTAAATATTAAAGTCTACGCAAATTCTTTCCAAAACTTATTTCAATAGAATATAATTATTTTTAAAAAGACATTATTTTTTAATAAACTATTACAAAAACGGTATTTAAGATTTAGGATACACCTATTGACAACTGTAATCACTTTAAAATTGGAAGGAAGAGCCGATATGCATTAACAAACAACTGTTATAACTTCGTGTGCTGTCCTTGTTAAGTCATTTGTTCTTTTATCCACTGATCTCCTAAAGTTAAGAAAATCCAATACGTCCACCTTCATTATATCCAGCATTTCAATGAAGAAATAGTCTTGGGGACTATAGAGCACGTCAGTAACTACACGAACTGCAGATTTACTGAAGATGTTTAGTTTTTTTTTCCTATAAACTCGTGTAAGTGGGATTTGAATCAGATCCCAGTTTTCATGATTAATCCATTATTCATTAAATTTTTCCACAAATCTATATACAAAGAAACTTTTAATGTAAATGAACACTCATATAATGTATATATTTTAATAAAATTTCAATTTCAGAATTCATTTTATATTAAAATCTACTAAAATCAACCGATTTTATATATTTATTGACAGCCATTATCGGGACTCACACAAAGTTCCTGTGCAAACATACACGCTATTCACTCTAACAACGAAAGACTATTTTGTCGGTATTCAGAGAGACTGTTTCACTTTATTAAACTGATCATTAAGATACATGCACATATATAGTTCATATGATCTTGAATGTGTTGTCTACTCTGCGTTACAAAGATCATGCCGCATCTAATATACTCCCTGTTCTTTATTATTTGTATGAAGGGTATTAAAATAAAAAAATTTTTACAATTAGATAAGTAATTTATTAAAAAAAATACTTTATTATTATAATAGAACAAGCACAAAACTTGCTTAAATTAATAAGAGTTTGATGCAGATCAGTTAAGACCTTCATAGAGTATAGGGTATATGTATACTAAAATCGACGAAGGTTAACAACATTTTTATTTTTATGAAGTTTTTGAACTTGTGAGTTAATGAATTAAATTTTCTAGTCTCTATCTATTACCAAAATAAAACGAAGAGATATAATTAAACTATTTATAAGAAACAATTTTTGTTCAAAAAATTGTATTGCATATAATTTTTTCTTAAACCTACTATAGATTACATTTGAAACAATAGATTGTAAAAACATACATATCTAAGTACAGTTTCTCTATCTTTATTATTCTGCTAATTTTTGAATATTTTTAAAATATTTTATTATTCCATCAATATTAAACACAAATATCAATTATTTTAAATGAGATATTTTTATATGTGAATATATTTGATTGTCTAACTTCCAGCCGCACTTGGAGTATCTCAAACTCACATTTGGTATGAACTTTAGAACGTTCACAGCATGTGAAAAATTTTGCAATTTATTTTTGTATTTATTTATTTTGTTTCTATATTCTAATATTTAAAATGAAAACATTTAGAAACTAATATAAATTTTATAAATCAGCAAATTTTATGTTTGTATAGAATTTTTGATTTCAATTTTATCAGCCAATAAAAAATAATTTGATGTTTCTGTTAAGTGCTTTTAAGTGCTAAGATATGTACAAGCCGATATTTCTATAAAATATTAACAAAAATATATTAATCAAAAGTTTTTGTATTTTTTACAGCAATACACAAACATTGTATGTTTCTTTTTATATATTTTTCTAATTTTTAACTAATTACTGAAGAATGAGAAATTATTTTCATTATATTTCTTAAATTTAAACCAGCAATTTTTTAATAATTTTTATGACTGTATCTTAAAAAAATATTTTGAGATACACATACATGCATCACAGTTCATTATAAATATCGGCAGTGGAATAAATTTCCAAAGTAATAAGACTTTTTCCCACAATTAAACTAAAAATTATACTATGAATCATTTTACCAATAGGAAGTTGTGGAAATTATATAGTAAAACCTTCAATGGGTTTTTTTTTTATTATCAAAAAGGTTATAATTAAGTTCCCATATATTTTAAAACTGAAAGTTGAAGAGCTTGGAACTTGCCGTCCAAAACATTGACGCATCGCATCACAGTGATTTGCAACTGATAACGGCAATACACTACACTCAAATCTATAACTCTAAAATGAAAGATAAGTGTATGCTTGGTTAGTTTGGAGGTTGGTATTAATGGCCTATTGGATTTTGTCCAGCAAAAAAAAATTAGATTGAGAGTTGGTATTTCTATCTAATATTACAGTAATATTTCTTAACGAGAAACATTCTGATCTTTAAACAAAAGAAAGTTATTACTATAAAAGATCGGTAGATGCAATGCACAACAGCATGTCTATTCACCTTATATTTATTGGTAACTGAACACTGGTATTGTAAACCCGGTCTTTAATTTCGTAAATTTATAAACAGTTATTAATTAGCCGTTAAGATAGTACTATTATATTCCAAAAAGAACCAAATGTTTGACTAACGTAATAAAATTGCAACGCATTACTCGACATATATTTTGTTGTCGCTGCGTTGCATTTTTAATACATTACTCGGTTACGGAGCGCGTTACTCGAACTCGTGAATAACCCAATTTTAAATTTTATTTCAATTCTATAATTTTTCCTAAAATATATGTTTTTGAAAAAGAACAACGAGATGGAAGAAAAAAGAGAAGAAAAAAACCAAAAAAAAAGTTACGTTAAACTTACTACATTGTCTATCTAATTATCTAACATTATCTTTATTCATAAATTTTATCTAATAAATATAAATATTTTGCTAAAAGCAAATCATTTTACGTATCTTTGGTTGGTTTTAGTAACGCTAGAGCTTGCTTTTCTCTCCAAATACTACATTGGTGATAGTTTAATACCACACACCCGGTCATGAAAATCCTAGTTTTAAAACCAACATCTGTCTTTGATGAAGGAGACTATTTATTGAAGGACTATTATTGGGAATGGCCTTCAACCTCATTAACTTGTTAACTTCCAAAGGTAAGATAGGTAAAATGGAAAACGAATCCTCCTCAATTATCTAAAAATACTGTTTAATTCCACATTCCTCGGAATTATGGGATGAAATGCATTGATAAAGTATCTGTCCAATACCAATGTACCTTAAGGCTCGTTAAGTTTGGATAAATCAGATATAAACACCAAGACTTCCAGAGTGAAAGATCTTAATTTTGCCAAGCCTGTTCATTTACAAATAAAGTGTTGTTCAGTTACTTTTTTCCTTTTTCTCTCTGAATGCTAACTCGAGACGCAAAAAAAATTCTTTAGAGATAATGAGTTGGAGAAACATATGTATATGATAAACTGAAAGCGGATAGAAATTAAACACCCTGTATATGTAACAGAAATGTTTACTAACATATGTTTTTCAATTTCCAATTAATTACATATAATTTCAACTATGGTAAATTCAGTCTTTTCTCCAAATAACTATTACACCTTTATTCTAGATTCATAACAGTTCTAATTAAGGTAATGGTTAAAATCTTATTTTTGTATTGAAAATAGAGGAATTTAGCGAAAGATTTACCAATCATCAAACTGAACTTTTCCAAGCCAATTTATGAACTTTTTCTGGTCAAAATCTTATTCTAGTATTTAAAATAGAGAAATTTGGTGACACACTTACTATTCGTCAAACTGAACTTTTCCAAACCCAACTTAACTTAGTGCTCACTTTAACTTAAATACATATATATAAAGCGAAATTAACAAATGTCAAAGTGCCACCTAACAACACTAAAAGGCATAAAAATAAAAATTAGTAGTTAACTGTACTAAAAACACAAAATAAAAATTTAAAATAATTTCTTCAGAAAATCAGAATGTTAACAATTTCAATGTTAAGAGATAAAAAAGATTAACATTTATTTTCTTCGGAAATGAGTCAATGAAAAAAAAAATTTTTTACAAAATATCTAACAAAAATAAATTGTTTCATTCGTTTTTCTTATCAATTTGTCTGCCATATCTGAGTAGTAAGAGAAACTCTCTAAATTGTTAGTTTATTTTTAAATTTCTGTAGAAATTTATGAAGTGATATTTTAGATTAAATAAATGCTATTAATCATTAAGAACTTCAAACCAACAATTTTGAGTTTTGAAGTGAGGATGAAGTGAGGACTTAAAATAAAATACTCACATCAATAATGATCTTTAAAGAATTGTTCCGTTCCAGTTACAAAGAAACACTTGATATAAAAGTTACATTTTTAGACGATTTATTTATTCAAAGCACTGTATATTAATTAATTAATTCATTTTTACTATTTAATTTTAATTAATTAATGTTGTAATTACTATGATTCATCAATCATGGTAAGAACGTTAAATACAAAAGTTTTTAGAACTTTTGACTACTGACTACAGTATTTCATTTAAAAAAAACACCAAGGACAGAATAAAGTTATATTGAATAAATAAAACAGTTAATTACTTTTCACAATGAATTTTTTAATTGCAAAAAATTATTGAACTGCAGTTACTGTAAACCTTCAATGCCAGATAATTCACAAGCACTAAATTACGGTTAAATTCTGGTTTCAAGTTTCAATATTTTTCATTAAAGTCATTCGATCCATACACTTAAGAGTATATATCTTTTATCGCACAATTCTAACTATGTTCACATCTACACACACTTCAGATACTTTAGTTTGTCTAAGTTTAATTTTCGGGCATTTCGATTTGCACAGCAAGAAATGCAACTATTTTATTTCGTTCAGAGAACTACGCGATAAAATCTTATCCAACGCTTCATCACATGTTCACTTCAAGGAAGGAATTTTAGTTATGTGGACTCCAAGTAAGTTTTTCAAAATAGTTGCATTCGTTTGAATTTATTTGTAGTCGATATCCACATACACGCTTCGCAACATGTTTGATTTGCCGCCAAGACTCGAACATGTATGGAACATGTATGAAGTGGGACATTTGTTGCATTAAAAATCCTAAAGTTTGTTGAGAAAATGTGGAAAGCGAAATAAAAAAATCCCAAACAAATTTCTGGGAATAATGCGAAAACAAATAATAAAAACAAAATACACAAGCAGCAATACGAATCGGCTACGCAGAAAATATCTTATCACATATCTGCAAAACAAAATTTTATCGTTTGCGAACAAACATATACAGGGTGTTTTCCAATCACATTAATAAAAGGTTGGATGATTTTTTGGTTAAAAAATTTTGCGCGATTTTCATGCTTAGAATTAATGGAGATACTTGATGTTAATTGAAAACATACGAAAATGTAAATAAAAGTTAAATAATGAGGAGTAAAGCACACATTGCACATTCAGTAGTAAAGACGGTAGTGAAAACAAAACTTAATTAATATATTACTATAACATTATACAATATAATATCTATAACATATATCTATAACATAGGTGTATTTCTATAAATAGGTAAATTAAGATGGTAAATTGAGGGAAATAGTAAATTATGTCTGTATGGCACCGAACGTTGGTACTTAACAGAATTTCGAGCAGGGTAAATTAGATAACAATTAGGTAAATAAGGTATTACCATTGTGAAAATTTTATAAGATGTTTAATAAATAAATAAGTAATAAATAAATAAGTAAATATTTACATAAGTGCAGTGCAAAAAATCCCTAAGAAATTTCAATTTATTTAACCTCAAATTCGCACACGACCATAATATTCCTATAACAGAATAAGATTTTCTATCATAAATCTTTCAATATCTCAAAAGACTTCAGTTTAACAACTTTCGTTATATATCAATGTTTTGCCCATATGAAAGGATTTAATGTATGATATAATCTGAGCTATCTCAATTAATAGTTTTTAAGATAATTAGATTTTTAAGAATAAAGATCTCTTTATATGAAGTTTTATGGATGCTGGATCTAAGTTAATAAGAAAAAGCATACCATGATTTTTTCATCCAATTAATTTTTTTTCTCAAACTTTACAATTATCTCTCATTTTAATATGGTTTTCATGGGACAGCATTTATGTGATCTTCAGGATAATATCGATTACTAGAAATTTTATATATCAGAAATTTTAATTTAATCATTGAATTTAAGATAAATACCATTTAGCTGTTTCTTTTCCAATTGTTTAGAAAATTTCAGTAAAAACATATATGAATTAAAAATAACTGATATATTGGATAATAATAAAAAAATAATTTAAATTAAATAAAATATGTTTTTCATATATATTACTTGATTCTATCAAAAACAATGAACATCATAATTCAGCAAAAATAATTACATATATAAGGACTTTATTTTATTATGTTTAGTTGTATTATATGTAATGCATATATATAATTAAAAGAAACTGTTAAACGTTATTGCTCATGCAAAAACTCGAATACAACTCGACTCGAACTAGAGCGGCGCCCATAAAAGCTGAGTTGTCAAGTTGTCAATTAATAGTATTTAGCTCGATATCTTTAATCATCTAAAAGTTCTAAAATTTTGACAATACAAAGTGAAGGATCCAATTTAATATCACTTGGCACTTTTACATTAAAAAATTTACTACAAATACCTTTTCAAGAAAATAATTTTTTCATTCAAAAGCACTTTATCATTTGTATTTACATTGAATACAATATAAACACCTTCACTTCACATAAGCAAACAGTCACTACCACTTGTGGCTCAAACAAAAATATTAAAATGCTTGAAATCAGAACGTTAAAATGCTTAAAATTACGTTTTTGTCATTAGATATATTTTTTCGTTTTTTCTTATTGTTTTTTTAATTAGCTTTAACTTTCCTATCCCATATTTCTATAAAATTTTATATTGAATACGATTCGCACATTAAACTACAGTAAAATATTATATGTAATAAAATTTTCGGTTTTGAGTTTCTGTTGAAAGCTGAATGTAGAGGTTTCAGTAAATTGAATTTTGTTCTACGTGTTACATCCATGTTTTATTGTCATAATAACACTGTTTTCAAGCACTGTCATGCTATCTGAAAACACTTTCCTAGATTCGTAACTATAAATATAGACATTAAATGTATAAAGTGTGAATTCATACTCTTAGGAGTATTTGTCTATATATCTATATTAATATAACTTGTGGAATGTTTTTGTCATTGATCATCCATTAATGGAGTACGGTTCCTTACTATAATATAACATACTTTTTTATGCTATAAGAATTAAGGCTTATTATTGCAACGTGAATCTGCGATTAATACTTTTCTCAATTGGACCACACACAAATGAGTAACAAATGTTTTTGTTTACAATATTTATGCTACAATTATTAGAAATGTATTGAAGAGATGTATCGGTAAAACTAATGGCAAAACTAATTTTTTGAAATTTAAGTCCAGCAATTTGAATGCAGCTGACTCTTAAAATTGTTAATAAATTAAATTGATTGATTGGTG
>NW_024033326.1:0-8015 GCF_002237135.1 Teleopsis dalmanni
ACTCATTTAATTTGTATGAATGTTACCAATTATGAAGCGTAAACGAAAACATTGGACCACTATTTCTTAAAACACAAAAAACACAAGTGGCAAAGAACAGATTTAATGAATAAGTGTATTTAACACTTACTTTTGTCAATTGGTCTTTGTAGATTCTTATCCAAATGCACCTTTATATATAATTTGGGTGCCATCCAATTTGGCACGAATACGTTTGCCTACGATCTCTGCTGAAAACACTAAATCTTCTAAAATAAAATACACAGCAGTTAAACTACGCGAACGGATTATTGCACCGTCTTGTTTTTACGAAAACTTTGTAGTTACTCGTTCACTATCTAAGTCTTTACGGTGCTGATATAACTCTTCCTCTTCAAGTGGTCCTTGCAAACCCTTATGAAATATATTTCTCATCCACCAGAAACTCCATCTCGAAAATATATTAGCGGTTGAGTAGGGATTCTTTGGGCGTTCAATTTTTCTTCTAGTCCGATTGATGTTAAATTTCTTTATTTACAGTTACGTTTGATTATGATAAACCAAAAATGTAGTAATAAATTCGAAGTTCAAGAAATGAAGATAACCGACACGAGCACCACTCAAATATGGTAAATGCAACAAAAATTTTTTAAATCGTGAATAACAGTAAATAGCAATGCAAAAAATTTACAATATTTTTTCAATGTTACAACAAAACTTTATAGACAATGTACGGTAATTATGCGTACTCGTTCTCGTATTCGTACAACAGAAATTATTTTCAAATAATTCCTTATCCTTATGCAAATCATGCAAAATTGTTATATTATTCTGTTTAATGAATTATTATTATTAAGACATATTGAATTAATTGCTGCAAGTTAATTGCTACACTCATTAAATTTGATGAATGTTACCAATATATGAATAAGCTACAATTCAGTTTGAGCAATGAAGCGTAAACGAAACATTGGACCACTAATTTTAAACAGCAAAAAACACAAGCGCAAAAAAAGATTTAATGAAATAAGTGTTATTTAACACTTACTTTGTGCTCAATGGTCGTTTGTAGATTCTTATCCAAATGCACCTTTATATATAATTTGGGTGCCATCCAATTTGGCACGAATACGTTTGCCTACGATCTCTGCTGGAAACACTAAATCTTCTAAAATAAAATACACAGCAGTTAAACTACGCGAACGGATTATTGCACCGTCTTGTTTTTACGAAAACTTTGTAGTTACTCGTTCACTATCTAAGTCTTTACGGTGCTGATATAAGTCTTCCTCTTCAAGTGGTCCTTGCAAACCCTTATGAAATATTTTTCTCATCCACCAGAAACTCCATCTCGAAAATATATTAGCGGTTGAGTAGGGATTCTTTGGGCGTTCAATTTTTCTTCTAGTCCGATTCATGTTAAATTTCTTTATTTACAGTTACGTTTGATTATGATAAACCAAAAATGTAGTAATAAATTCGAAGTTCAAGAAATGAAGATAACCGACACGAGCACCACTCAATATGGTAAATGCAACAAAAAATTTTTAAATCGTGAATAACAGTAAATAGCAATGCAAAAAATTTACAATATTTTTTCAATGTTACAACAAAACTTTATAGACAATGTACGGTAATTACGCGTACTCGTTCTCGTATTCGTACAACAGAAAATAAATTATTATTTTCAAATAATTATTATTATTTTATTTTCAAATAATTCCTTATGCAAATCATGCAAATTTGTTATATTATTCTGTTTAATGAATTATTATTATTTAGACATATTGAATTAAGAGAATGTTTTTATTTAATTTGTATGTTTCGTATTTTTTTTCATAGTAATGAAAAATTTTTATTGTGATCAGAATAAAAAAAACACTAAACAAAAACTAATGTTATACAAAATAGATAATAAAAAAAATAATTACTAAAGCTTTTACGCACGTGTGCAAATGTAAACAAAAGAAACTTTTTATAGATGTTAATGATTGGGTTTAATAAAACTAAAAACTTTTTTTAAATGTAATATGCTCTTTAAACATTCTGCACATATATAAGTATTTTGAGAAATGTGACAACATTGCATTTATGATGAAATCCATCAAATTATGTTTGTGTATGTTTATGAGAGAACAAATAGTAGAATGAATAAAAATTAAGCAAGAAAATATATTTTCTACAGTATAAGATAAATACATACGTAGAAACACACATATATATGATACATATGCATACAGAGAAAAATCACGGAAAAGTAAAGTTTCGGAAAGTAAATTTATAGAAGACAAAAAAAAACAAAAAAAAAACATTTAAAAATATTAGCTACAAAAAAAATAAATTTAAAAGCGACGACAAAAAATTAAATTATATTTAATAATCAAAACTAAGTTTTGTTTTATATTACGCGTACCTTATCTAAAAGTTGCAGAAAGTAATTTGGCTCCAGCCAGCAGCTTCAGCAAAAATTCACTCAAGTTGAGACGAAGAAGACGTAATAGCGCTGACGATTTACGAAGAAGACAACAAAAGCGAGGAACAGTTAAAACCTCATAAAAAAACAATATGAAAAACCGACAATATATAATCGAACGTACGAACGAAAGACAAGACGTCAAGCTTTCTTTAGCTATTTTACTTGAGTTTATTTCTTTTAAATATTTTTTGCATTTACTTATTTATTAAATTTTTTTTAAATTCTGTTTTTAATAAACTTAGGAAAGTTAAAAATTTACCGAAACGTCTTGTTAAACACTTTAACGACGACGACGACGACGACGACGACGACATGGAATCAACCAGGCAAAATTTGTAGCAGATGTTTACTTGTTTCTCCTTTACTTGCTTTTATTTTTTATATTTTTTGCTTTTTCTTAATACAACAATATTATTTTTCATATGTTTTTGGCTTTATGCCTTTAAACAAATTTCACAAATTGTATGGTCACTTTTTTGTCTCACTGGCACATATGCGCAAGAATATGTACATACATGCAGCAGAAGCATGTATGAGAAAATAAAAAAAAAATTGCTGTTTAACTTGCATTCACATTCGAAAAATATATAAATGAAAATTTTAATATTAATTTTTATTTATTAATAAACAAATTAAACTTGTATATTTATACTCCAAATATTACTTTTAATGTTCGAATGTTATAGAAACAAACTTTAATTGTATGAATTTTGTTATTTTCTGTACGTTTCTAGCAGTTTTATACACTGAACATACCGAAAAAAGAGTTTGTCAGCTGCAAGTTTTATTAGCGGCAAATTGTTATATATAATAAAATCACAAAATTTTAATTTTATTTTGGAATATAAAAACAATAATTATTGTTAAATAAACTCAAATTTATTTATGTTTTAACTATTTATTTTTAAATATTCACACACAATTTTCAATTTTCGCTGAAAATTTTTCCGTACACTACAGATCGCGACCGTATTGTTCAAACGCTGTAAACGTAATAAAACTGAAACACTGAGAAGTCGTGTATATAAATCAGTTTGTGTGGATTGTATTAGCAGACTTGTATGCAATACAATCCACAATGCTCTTCTCACCAATTGTTTAGTATAGTAACTGTATGATTTATATGCGTTCCTTCTCTTTCGAATAACAAATAAAATGTTATGCAGAAGTTTTACAGTTTATAAAACTGCACAATGAATGTGGATTGTGGAAATGCACTTTAATTGATATATTTTTCGGCTTATTAGTTTTTTTAAATATTTAAATTTTATATAACATGTATAAATATAAATTATTTAAATAATTTTTTTTAAATTTTTTTACAATTTTATGAATTAAATCATTTTTAATTGCAGTTTATTAATATACGTAAATAGTAAAACCCGCAAAGCAGGAAAATGAATTTTTACTTAATAAAATTCAATTAACTCAAAAATATATTATATATTAATTATATCAGCAAAACTAATGTAATAATTTAATAAAATTAAAAATTATAGCAATTTACATAGAAAATAACTTTCATATATAGAAAATAATTATTTTAAAGACATTTTTGACACTGATTTAAATGAATTTCTAGAGTATTCCGATGAATTTCGTCGAAATAAAAATTAAATGAACTCATAAAAGAATTTTTTAGCCGGTAAATTTGTGTAATTATTTACTATTATTAATTTATTAAGAAAAAAAAATCTTTTTTTCTGCAAACTTAATCCTTAAATTAATTCGCAAATAATTTTATTATAAAAAAAGAATTCAATGAACCACTAAAAAGGTTTGATTCATGCATCAAATATATATGTATGTACTTTAGATAAAGTTTTTAAAGTCATTCTAAAATCAATTTTTTTTTTTTTTTGCTAAGGAAGCTATGTAAATATATAATAATATTTTATAGTATATCTAGATATCGTATAGGCTAATGTGCTTCTGATGTCGCAATTTTTGGCTGCACGTTCAAAAATTTTGTTTTACATGCGCAGTTCATTTACATGTACATGCGTACATTTTTAAATGCATTGGATTTCAATAATTTACTGCAGGCTTTTAGTTAACAAAGCATATAAGTTTTGATTTATTTTGTTTGAGGTAGCTCTGAAATTAACAAATAATAATTTAAGATTCAAAATAGTAATTCTTTGAGGAAATTGGCTACTTCTGCTAACAGAAAGGGAAGATAAAAAGAAAATTTGCAAACATCGCTTGCACAACAAATTAAACAAACTAACAAACACACCATATGTGTGTAGTGTGTAGTGCACGGCCTCAAAAACAAATAACTTGACTTCCAAGACGGTGGCCGCCTAAAATATTTATGTTCTACTCTGTGCAAACAAACAACAGCAAAAACGAAAATCGAAAAACTATATAAAAAAGTTGTTAAATAGAGAAAGAAGAAATAACAGAAACTGAACCGTTTGCTTGCAGTGAGAGAGCAGAGCAAATGATTTTTGATCAAATTCACATACGAATAAGAGTAAAATGACAAGTGCAAAAAACTGCCGCGCAAAATTTATTTGCATAAAATATTTTTTGTTATATATTTGTTAAGGGGCAAACATATATTATAAGCTTATATATATTTAGTTTATTATAATTGTTTAAAAAAAAATTTGTAATATAAATTACAATTTTTTTATAAATTAATTTATTAGCGAATATATTGTTTTTCGCCCTTTCTCTTTCTCTATTCCTTCTCTCGTAGTCAGACAACTCTCGAATACACACATCCATTTTCGTTTGGCGCTTCTTGAAATGAAGCAAAGTAAATTTCCAAAGCGAGAATTGAGATTAATATGTCCTCAAGTTTTCCTTTGATTGCAATGCATTCTTCTGTGAAGATTCGGCTAACTTGTTTGCTTTCCTCTAAAAAGTATAATAAAATATTTGAATACGTTTTAAATCTGGAAAATTAAATTTAAGCTAAAATTATTTATTTAGTACCACGAGTTCTACGGCTGGCAAATAATTTCTTCATCACAAACGATACAGAAATAGTTTTAATAAGACACTACTGAAGAGAATACTATTTTCGTACTAAACAAATTTATGTATTGAATCTAACATCAAGTAAAAAATTTACACTTAAATTTAATTGAAATTAAGATCGTATGACGGTTATTTGATAAAATGTTTTTATAATTGGTGAATATACCGCCTACGAAAAAAATAAAAATAAACTAATTTAATTAAATTAATTTACCTTCAGCTCTAGCGCGTTTTTCAAATTCGTCAAATAAACGATTTACTTCATCCATTTCACGGCGTAAACGTCTCAATTGTGGATCATTTGGATCACCCTCACTTAAAAGTTTATCTGCGTCATCATTGAGTGCACGCCGTATCGCTGTACGCTGTTCTGGACCCATTGCAAGAAATTGGTCAAAGTCCCATCCTTTGACAACACGAATTGTAGCAAAAATCATATTTTGACGTAGACGTAAATGTTTTTTTTGCCATAAGCTCACAGAACGATCGAATAACCGTTTAAGTCGTTCAGCAGCATCAATTGCCTCTTGGTCAGGAGGAGGCATTAATAAGCAAGCACTAGGAATTGAACCCTCTTGTCCTATTGAATTACGAATTCTCCATTTAACTCGACTAGAGTTATCGAGCAAGATACAAGTTTCTCCCTTTTCAATTTGTAGTTGACCTTGCTGCTTATAAGCACAAATTGCTTGTACAGAGCATTGATTATTTACCGGTTGTCGTCTTTTATATAGTGGAACAATTGTTTGAGCCCGATGGGTCAAATTAGCAACAGTTTCACTAAAAGCATTCAATTCTTCACGTAAATCCTGCATACCACGTAATAAAGCTTCACCTTGATCAAGACCAAAATCCGATTGAGAATATTTGCTATTTAAAATGTCATCACGCTTCACGAGCCATTGCTCGGCATCTTTTATTTCAGCAAAAAATTGATGATATTCGGTAGCATGCTTTAAGTGGACTTCAAGACACAGCGTCAACTGAAGCAGCCAAGCCCATTGTTGTTGTAGTACGGCAACCCTCTCAGAGTCCCGGTACAGTTGCTGACAGAAGTCAAAATCAAACCAAGCGAAACAGACTTCGTAAAGTTACTGTGCAGAAACTTAGGTAATGTACGAACTCAACCTGGACTGCGACACGGTCAACAACCAGTCTTAGTACCCAGCGAGCTGTCAGAGAGCAAGTATGTATTCCTACGCATCGATCGCGTTCCGACACCCTTAGAACAACTTTACGAGGGCCCTTATTAGATTATTTATTATTATGAAATTTAAATCAATAAAACAAATCCATAAAGAAAATGTGTGAATTTTATGTTAAATTGAGTGTCAAATTTGATCAAGTGAATATTTTTTTATACAATATTAAATTAACCGACACGAGCACCACTCAATATGGTAAATGCAACAAAAATTTTTTAAATCGTGAATAACAGTAAATAGCAATGCAAAAAATTTACAATATTTTTTCAATGTTACAACAAAACTTTATAGACAATGTACGGTAAATTACGCGTACTCGTTCTCGTATTCGTACAACAGAAATTATTTTCAAATAATTCCTTATCCTTATGCAAATCATGCAAAATTGTTATATTATTCTGTTTAATGAATTATTATTATTAAGACATATTGAATTAATTGCTGCAAGTTAATTGCTACACTCATTAAATTTGATGAATGTTACCAATATATGAATAAGCTACAATTCAGTTTGAGCAATGAAGCGTAAACGAAACATTGGACCACTAATTTTAAACAGCAAAAAACACAAGCGCAAAAAAAGATTTAATGAAATAAGTGTTATTTAACACTTACTTTGTGCTCAATGGTCGTTTGTAGATTCTTATCCAAATGCACCTTTATATATAATTTGGGTGCCATCCAATTTGGCACGAATACGTTTGCCTACGATCTCTGCTGAAAACACTAAATCTTCTAAAATAAAATACACAGCAGTTAAACTACGCGAACGGAT
Source organism: Teleopsis dalmanni (assembly GCF_002237135.1). Taxonomy (NCBI): domain Eukaryota; kingdom Metazoa; phylum Arthropoda; class Insecta; order Diptera; family Diopsidae; genus Teleopsis; species Teleopsis dalmanni. The sequence goes on from NW_024033326.1 coordinate 7,427, forward strand.
TATTGCACCGTCTTGTTTTTACGAAAACTTTGTAGTTACTCGTTCACTATCTAAGTCTTTACGGTGCTGATATAACTCTTCCTCTTCAAGTGGTCCTTGCAAACCCTTATGAAATATTTTTCTCATCCACCAGAAACTCCATCTCGAAAATATATTACCGGTTGAGTAGGGATTCTTTGGGCGTTCAATTTTTCTTCTAGTCCGATTCATGTTAAATTTCTTTATTTACAGTTACGTTTGGTTATGATAAACCAAAAATGTAGTAATAAATTCGAAGTTCAAGAAATGAAGATAACCGACACGAGCCACCACTCAATATGGTAAATGCAACAAAAAATTTTTAAATCGTGAATAACAGTAAATAGCAATGCAAAAAATTTACAATATTTTTTCAATGTTACAACAAAACTTTATAGACAATGTACGGTAATTACGCGTACTCGTTCTCGTATTCGTACAACAGAAAATAAATTATTATTTTCAAATAATTATTATTATTTTATTTTCAAATAATTCCTTATGCAAATCATGCAAATTTGTTATATTATTCTGTTTAATGAATTATTATTATTTAGACATATTGAATTAA
>NW_024033327.1:0-8012 GCF_002237135.1 Teleopsis dalmanni
TTTGCTTAAGTATTTGAAATTAATGGTATATGGAGACAAATCAACAGTGATTTCAGCTTTGGAAGCGAACATCAATTATATTTTTAAATTTTAAAAAGGCTGTAGATCCCTAAGCACAGTTTCCAAGATTTCTGTGAAGACCATTATTATTTATTATAATACTAGCGGACCCGACAGACTTCATTCTGTTAAAAAGATTTGGAATATGACAGTTTTTTGTTCCTACCTATTTTATATTCGGGGCAAAAAAATGTACTGAACAGAACAGTCATCCTGGTGAATGGGGTTCAGTTTGGATCACCAAAGTATCTTCTCTTCCAAGAACCTTGGCCACCCTTCTGGGATCCACTGCAAAACCCCGACTGGGATGTCTTTCAGAGGTTTTCAAACTAAGAGGCGAACTTAGCGTTCAAACCTGATTGGAAAGTCATATAAAGGGACAGTGGAGACCTAAAGGTGACAAATATATAAAAAGTGGGTAGCTCGCTTGGATAATGGAGATAATGATCTGCAAAGGAAGTCATGGGGATTTAATAAACATACCTACAATAATCAACAACTTATTACAACACACAAACTCATCTATTCTGGTGACGTTCTTGTCTTTTTATATGTAAACATCAATTGAAAAATGTGTTGATAAGCGCAGAACTCAACAACGCCTGGACCAATTTTTTCCAGCCATCCTTGGATTTAAACGAAGATTTAATAAAAAGAATTGACCAAATTGGTCGAGGCGTTGTTGAGTTATGCGCTTAAACACATTCTTCGATTCATTTTTATATATAAGATTATTATTATTATATTATTTTCCGTCATCAATGCTGTAAAATTATCTATCGAGTAAAAAATATTTGATTTATTCCTTCAAATATCTTTTGTTTTTTAACTTGCAATCCCATACCTCTTCAACAGTTAGAGTTAATTTTCTTTGTTTAATTCCTCAGTTAGTATAATCCTATTAATTAAATGCATATAAATTTGAAATTTTACTATCATGTACGCAAGTTACCCTTCACAGTATTGTAGTAATTCTGTTATTATATGTCATAAATTTTTAACCCAATATTTAATGACATCCATGCATGCTACTTTTCTGTGACTTAAGAACACTTAATTAAATTGAACTATAACTTTTAAGAACTTTTAACATGAGAGGAATATATGAAATATATATATCACATATATAAATATATTCTCATGTTTCTTTTTTATCTTACCTACAATAAACTTTCCATTCATTCAGTCAGGACTTACCTCATATAAATTCCACTGAACAATTTGATTATTTTTCTTCAATAAACGCATATTCTCACAAGGACTGCCAATGTGTACTGAAAAATGTGTTGAGGTATTAACGATTCTCGAGGTGCCATTCCACTGTTTAATCAGCATAAAGCTCTGATCCATCAAAGGCGCAATTTTATCGCTACTGTTGTTGCTACTGTTGATATTGTTGCTACTGTTGCTACTGTTGCTGCTAATCTGACTATTGTTGCTAGCGCTAATGGCAATGTGTTGCTGCATATTGGGTTCAACAACATCCGGGACTGCGATACACGTTTTATTCTTGATATCATAGTATTGTCCTTGTGTGCAACAAAAGCGTATGCACGGTTTCAGTTTGCATACACAGGCGCGTAAATGTCGCTCTGCCGGTACGCGTACACCGTCCTGTATGATAAAGTCATAAGCCGCTACCAGTTCACGTGGTATTATCATCCATTCGTATATGTACGACATATTCGTTGTGTCGTGCGAAAAGCTACCCGTGATGTTTGCCGTGTCTATGAAGGCGCAAGGATATTTTGATTCCACCTGATGTGCGTGGGTGTAAGTTGCACAGCAGAGAGCAATTGCAAGTAATATTTTTAACATTTTTATTGACTTCGTTACTGGTGAGGTAAATGGTAAATGGTGAGGTTGATGGTGAGGTTAATTGTGAGGTTGATAGTGAGGTTGATATTTATGATATTAAATCCACTGTGTTCACTTAATTCTATTAATATTTCCTTGTATTTTATAACTAACTTAAGTACTTTATATCAAGAAATTAAATTCACTTTCACTCGTTGCTTAGCACATTTTTAATATTTATTATTTAATTACAATTGATTTTTTAATAAACTGTTTGATTGGCAACTTGACCGCACTACCCAATCAATTCGCAACCTCAACGCTTCGAATATTCAAATGAAATATTTTTCCAACGTTTTGTTTACAATTCTGCGTGTTTATATCAACGCAAGCCAGAAAGAAGTACATAGAAGATAGAGGCGAATTGATGGTACATCCAATGTGAATTATAAATTTAAATTTAATTTAATTTAAAATTCGAATTCAAATGAAAATGAAGGAAATTAAATTGTTGAACGCCCGCACGATTATTTATTTCACACAACGATGACGTTATTATTGTTAAAAGCTTTCATATAATCTAGCTCCCTTTGCGTCTTCGTGATGTACTTTCCGCAAATACCATGTACCAGCTGGATAATGACGGGGACAGTGGCCGGCCAGAGAAAGCACTTCAATATTTCAGTTGGCAATGGACAATGCAACAGTTGAAAAATAAATGCATTTAATATAAATTTTGTTTTAATTTTGTTTTAATTTTGTTTTAATTTTGTTTAATAAAAATGTCTACCGAGAACCATAAACTCTGCGAATTCCGTTCCATGTCCGTACATTTCGCGTGCTCAAGTTCAACTGAAGCCGCCGCTCGTTGTTGTGCCAACACCTGGTAAAGGCCAGTCCATCAGACGCGCAAAGGGGCTAGCAGGCATTTGGAATTTATTATTTTATTATTATTTTGTATTTTTTTTTTTAATTTGTATTTTTTTTTTGTTTTTTGTTGTTCTGTAGCCTTTAGCTCTATTAAGGAATTAAATACTCTTTACGTAAGTTAAACAAAATGAATTTGTAATGAATTGTTTTCACTTCCTTCACGTTCGTTTATAATTTTTGGCGCTCAACAGTGTTTTCCATTACGTCATGATTAACCATTTGTTACGCCTTCCACCTTCCCCCTTCCTCCTTCCTCCATCCTTCATCCGCATTTAACTTCCTGACATCCTCCGGTTTATGTATTTGCTTGAAATTAGTATGTAAGGTGAGATGGCAGTGCCTAATTTATTTGTACCATAGGCGAAGGGCGTCATTACGTTTTTCTGCTACTTATTTATGTTGTTATTAAAATATAATTGAAGGCTTTAAAGAATTTGAAGGGTTTGTGAGAATAAGAAAATTGATAGGCGGCTAGTCGGTGCTTTGAGTATTTTATCAAGTTTTTATCCTTCAATTAAAACTTTTTGAGTATAATTTTCAGTATCTTGTTTTTTAATGCAAAACAAAAAATTTACCAAAAATTTTATCTACAAAAGAAACACAAACTTTAAATTGAGCAAAATATTCCACGTGTCGATTTTTGCATATATTAAAAGCTAAAAATAAAAAAAATTGTAAAAAGTATTCTAGGAAAATCACCTCACAGTTAGAAAAACACAATGAAGCAGATTTCGAAGACGTGAAAAATATGGTTGTTTAGTTTTGATAGCAGCAGAGCATCCTCCCCTACCGGGAGTAAACTATCTTTAGAGCAAAATGAGTACTGCAATAGAAAGGAACCATTTTCGGGAACCGAAATTTTTTTGGCGTGATAAGTTTTTGATACCTAACACATCGACTGATAAGTCCACAGGATAATTAGTAAAACAACAACTTCATGAGAAAATTTGATTTTAATTATAAATGTAGACTCTTGAAAGATTCTGTAGAATCTTGATAATTCTACAATCATTCCAGCACATCTCTAACTTTTCGATTCATTCTTGGTCTTAAAATATGACTCAGTTTTATCGGATTACTTTTTCATCGAAGCCAAATCTCTTTCCCTGAAGCAATTTTTAAAAGTCTGTAAATAGATAGTAATCACTGAAAGTCAAATCAGGTGAATACGATGGATGCGAAAGCAATTCGAAGTGTTATTCGTGCAAATTTGGTCACAGTAATCACGACTTAACACACGGTCTTAGAGACTTTTTTCTGATTCAATGAGGCCATTATTTCGCAACATTTCTCCAATAAACGCCCCAATTAGGTCGTCATAAGCTTGTCAGCTGTCTTTTGCGTTTTTAACCGCTTTGGTTGCAGTTCACTAGCTGCAGTCTGTTTCGCTGACTGCTAATTTGACTCTGGAGAGAAATAGTGGATTCAAGTTTAATCCATTATTATATATCGATGCAAAAAGTATTTTTTATCTCGCTTAAACAACTCCAAACCGCTCTCAGAATCATCGCTACGTTGTTTGTTGTTTCTTCAACTGTCACCAAGCACGGTATCCACTTCGAAATGAGCGAGTGTTGATACGAAATAAAGCCGACTCATTTCTCTGATTTCTTTAAAATGTCAACTATCTGCTGAAACTTCACTTTATGATTTGCCAAAATGATTTTGTGAACTTTTTTTGATGTTTTACCTGTTTTGAGTGACTAGCGAATATCGGCATCATTAGTTTTTATACAGCGAAATCAGCAAACTACTTCTCTACTATTTGTCTCGATAGAGCAAAGCCCGATCATATCTTATCCAGGTCCATAAATACAAAGCTATGCAAATTCCATGGATAGAGACTGAAGAATCACAATTTTGTGCATTTTAGATCTGAAGTATATAGTTTTAGTGAAAAAGTAGATATACGACATTTTTCCAACAGGTGTCTAGTATACAACGAGTTAGAAACAAGTTTTTTTTGAAAATACATAACTAATGAAATTGAGATGATAGCGGTATTATAACCTCTTATATTGAGATGATAGAGATAATTACTTAAGAAATTTTGTCACACATACAATATATTTTTTATTCGTGTTTAATTTGTGAATCACATTTACTTCAAAGTTCTTAGCATAATTTTTAATTGACGACTCTTTGGGTCATAGTTGAATTTCTTTAAGTAATTAGAAATATAATAATAGGTATATCTTACCTGGGCAATATCTCTAAAAATGCTTAACACATTTTTTTCATCACATTTTTGGCACAATAACCTAGTAGGTTTTGGAAACCTGTGATTTACTTTGTAATAAATAGACTTATGGACGCAACGTGATTTATTCTATTTTTGATTGACCAACATTAGTTAATAATTTATTAAAGACGAAAGACGAGTAAAATTTTTTCAAAAATGGTGCACTGTTAAATAATGATTTAGAAAATATTTTTGAATGAATGAAAAATTATAAATCTGCTGATTCCATTACGAATTCAACCGAAGTTCTTGAACTACAAGGGCTCATGGTATATATAGTAGATCGCATAACATAAAACAACACTTTGTTATTGAAAGTGGCTTATTTTTCAAAATAATATAATAAGTCTTATAAAGAGCATAATAATACCAGAGAGGCTAGAAGACCACCCCCATAGAATAATTTAGAATAATTTTTGTTAGCAATTCTTCGTGAAGATACTCCCAAAACAGTGTTTTAATCGGCTTCGTCTGCCGATAAAAATTTTTGCTAAGCAGTTTGTTTCTAATGTACGGGAACGAGCACAAGTCATTGAGTGACTAATAAGTCCTGTAAGAAGAATAATCCATTAACTCGATTTTTTGGGGGCACCGAAATTCAATTGCTTGTGCCAATCTGTGAAAGCTCACAGTATCGTGGGGGTTTTGGGGTTTCGTGTTTGGGAGACACTTTTACCTAACAAATGGCGGTGTATAATTCCAAATTGCCCTTTCCGCGTAAGTCTTTATAACAGCTCTTTTATCACCAGAGGAGATCTCTGGAAAAAACGAGTGTCCAGCGTTTGAAGTGTTTGGAACAATTTTTTTTAATATAAATACACAGGTATATTGAAATTTTAGGTATTTGCTTGGTAAAGACAAGACACTTTTAGTCAATAATGCATTCGTTTTTATGTCTCATTTGCATTAAGTAGTTTTTTTTTTTGTTAAATAAATGCGGAAAATGGTTTCCTTTAAGCAATTTTTAGATGCTTGCGTGCGAAAATTTTAAATTTAATTTTCTTCAATAAATATTGGCCAGCTTTTCATATGTTTTTAGTGCTTCTTTCCAACTATTATAAGACGCTGCCTTAAAATTTACATTGTAAACATATTGTAGCTGTGGATATTATACCAATTTGTTTATTCATTTTGGTTTATTAAAACAATATTTTAATTAAAACTACAAAAACAAACAATGGACGCGATTAGAAACAATCTTAAATTCTTATTTGAGTTACACACCTTTTATTTTTCACTTTTAATTAAACAAAAGTGTTTAAGCCATAAAATGGAAAAATTATTTTTGAATTTTACAAAAATTATTTTAAAAACAATATTTTAATTTAAAATAAATAATTTATATTTCCAATGTGTATATGCTACACATGTTAGGGATGTCTTCTGTATAAATGAAAATAATATTCTTTAATCGTTAATCACTAGTAAAAGCTATATAAATATAAATATATATATATATACAAATAAATATATAGTAACATATATATAGTAACATATATATAGTAATATATATATAGTTATAGTTTAGTTATGTATACAGTAAAATATACTAAATAAAAAAAATATATATACTATATACTAAATATAGTAAAAGAAAGGTCATTAGATAGTCATTAGTGCAAGCTATATAAAGAATAATGCAGTAAGAATTTCCATTCGAACCAAAGTTTTGAAAATAAAAGAAAGGAACTAAATATGTCTTAACAGCTATTTGAATTTTCAATAAATTCTTCTTAAAAAATATTTGATTATTCAATATAAAAGATAATCGGATTTCATGCTAATATGTATTTAGTCATATATGGAAGCTTTAACTAAAAAAAAATACTAGAAAAATACTAGAGAAATACTGTTGCCGAAAGTAAGCATATGATTTCAATATCCAGAGCATGCCATTCGACATCGGATTCAATAAGGACTGCACTTAATGTTAATAAAGCTTGAATTTCTCTTAAGAACCTCGGTTCTGTAATATATTCGTTAACGTAAAAAAGTGTAATTTAATACGTAGTCCTCGGTTTTATTTATTTAAAATCAATTTAATAAATTTCTTTTGCCATTTTTAGATAGTTTTTCTATTTCATCTGTTAGAATTTCTGCTCCTAATCGGCGAAAAACTAGCGACTTTTCGGTAGACCAATTTTTTACCATTAAGTTTTGTAGAGATCGAAACAAATGGTAGTCAGAAGTATAAAATACAGGTTTCTAATTATATTCCATCACTTTGTTCTTCGTCATTAAAAACTTGCGTAGTCATTATGATGAAAGAATTGAACTGTTTTTCTGTTAGTCAATTTAAATATATAAGTCATTTTTCCTTTGTTGTTTCAATCAAACGATCAAGTTGTTAGTAGTTTGCACCAGACTAGAGCCTTGTTTGCCATCACTATCATGTGGTTGCTGTTTGGAGCCTGTGTTATATTTTAACAGCTTGTGGTCTTACTTCACTAGTTGCAAAATTTAATCGAAGTTTTTAGTGACAAAAACGGCAAAAACTTTTTATTTTACCCAATATCATTTAAATTAATCTATTAGAAGTCATTTCTAAAGAAGCTTTGTAATTCCAGAATATTAGTTTAGTTTTAGGTTCAAAAATGGCACACAAAAGGAAGATCACCATCTTCTTAACATTATAATGGAAAGACTAGAAAAGAACGTTGATGACATAGTTGTCATTTCTTCCCACAAATCCTGAACTCATCTAAATTTCTGCACCTGATCTGTACACTTACCTGAAAAGTACGTACATGAAAGAAGCCACAACAATTTAAAATAAAAATTAAAATACTCATGGACGTAACTCTTATTGTAGCATTTAAAATAAAACTAGTCTTTGTAAAAATATTCAGAAGTACTTATGGTATTTAAATACATGGTACTGCATCTTCATCAAGTATGCAGCGCATTCAGAGTTTGATCATTTAAAGTATTTTAATTATTTATTTATAATTCCGATTAATTTGGCAAATTATGCAACACAAAA
>NW_024033328.1:0-8009 GCF_002237135.1 Teleopsis dalmanni
TTTAATTAATAGTAATTTTACCACTGAACAATAAAATAACTCAAAATTGATCAAAAAAAACAAATTCCGCTGCTTCACTGTATATATATATTTCTGTAAATTGATACGGATTACCTTGCAATGCCGCTACTTGTACCGCTATACCCGTTCCTATATTCTTACCACAGCAACAATCACCGCAATTGGCCGTTAGTTGCAGCTCCTTCGCTTTCTTCTTTCCTTAGCGCGCTCAAGCAGCTTAACACCAAACTCAAAAAAACAATGAGACTCCTTCATGCACCACAATCTGCTTCTAGTTCTTATTCTCACTATGCTTTCAACTTATCACCATTTCACTTCTTATACTTGGTGAGATATATTTCTCTTCTCAAAAAATGTATTTTTTTTCTGTTATTTACGTGATTCGATTATTGCACAGTTTATTTTCTAATAAGACATCTCTCAAATGAATTATTATGGGCACAACCTCTTCACCACTTATTATTTTTATGCGATCGTCATCCAGAGACAATTTCAAAAATCATTTAGGACCAAAAATTAATTAAATTTAGTTTTTGTGCAATAATTATCAAAAAAACTCTTAAATAAATTGTTCACAATATTTTATTGAGATTACTTTTATGCTTGCAAATTTCACAAACTTAGTTCACAAACAAACAAACTTAGTTTTTCTTTGTTTTTGTAAATTTAAAATTTTTTTTCGGCATATAATTTATTCCTCCGACCACCTCGAAATTCAAACAAGAAGACCCTTTTACAACTGCGCTTCCCAATTCATACCTCCGCTAATACTTGTAACTGGCCTTTTTTAAACTTTTTTTCAGTTACCAATATTAGCGGGTTAGCAAAACCTTCCACTACCGTTCTCCTAACGGTTTGTTTGTTTTGGTTTTTTCTACATTCCGAATATATAAATCAAAACTCCTAATTTACATGTTCTGCTCTATTGGCAGCACTAAAACTTGCAGGTTCGGAACGTGTAGGACCTTTCGCCGCGATCTTACAAACCAAAACAAATGGCAATGAGAGAAGCAAAAGCTTTTATTTATTTTTCTTGGCATGTGCGCGCAATGCACATGATAATTTTTATTTTTTAGTGATTAAAGTGAAACAAAACAAATTTTTTTTAAAAGTTTTACTAATATGTTGTTATACCTACAATACTATAAGTTTGTTTTTACTACTTGAATTCATTAAGTGCTTATTAACAAGAAGAATAACTATTTCTCACTATTCTTTAAAAATTTTTTAACTACGCATTTTGTTCTTGAATTGCATTGAAAATGATGCACTAGGGTGGCTCACGTTATAAGGGGGAAAATTAAAAATGAAGTTTTGAATGAGCGCACCCCCTAGGAATATGCCATTGACCAAAAAAATGATATTCCCAAAGTTTTGGAGCAATAGGATTAAAAATGACGTTGCGCCACTCGAGCAAAGTTGGGTTTTCAGGACAAAAAACAGTAATTTTTCAATTCAAGGTCATTTTTTATCTTTGTTACTTGTTTCAACACTTATTAATATATACTCATTTGATAGATAATTAAAATATCTTTTTAATAAGATACTGATGAGCAAAATCGGTTAAAAACTATGCGCAAAACACAATAATTAGTTCAGCGACTGTGCTCTGTTTTCTATTTCATACCTTTTAGATGGCATGCACAATTACGTAATAGGTATATGCTACGATTTAGTTAATTATTTATAAAAAATTATAATTTCAATAAAACTTTTTTTTTCAGTAATTAATACATTGTGTTTATTATGTTTTATGACATAAATCTGACTATGTGAAGGATAATTTTTATGATAATGTTCGACTACTTGCAGAACATATTGTTTTTCCTCTTCATATTTTGTCAAAATCAAATTATAATCCATCATAAGCCTAATTCCTCTTTCAATCATTTATCATATAAAGTCTGGCACAGAATTCAAGTGCATCTCTATAATCTTGCGTCTCCATCCATGGCGATGGATCGAAACTGATAAAACTATTAGATAGGCAAAAACGATCAAAAAAATTTGTTATCTCTTCGGTCACGAAATCAATAAGGTTCTTTGAGGAAAATAACTTCATTAGTGGGTTCCCACTCTTTATTTAACCAGAGATAGATAGCTGGAAGCTTGGATCTGTGACCGGTAACTCTACAGTTACTATCTACGCAGATGGCTCAAAGATGGAAGGCGGTACGGGAGCAGGTATCTTCTCGAAAGATATGCAGATAAGACAGTGCTACCGAATCCCTGCTACTTACAGCGTCTTTCACGGCGAGATATATGCTATCGAGAAAGATGTCAACATTAAACAACAAAGTACAATTCGTCCTTCGAATATCACGATTTTTGTAGATAGGCCGCACTGAAAACAATTGAATCTAAATTCCAAGATACTCGCATCACTGATGAGCATCCAACATCATAAGGTCTCTCTTTGTTGGACATAGTACATATCGAATACTTGGACATAGCAATATTGAAGGGAATGAACTAGCAGATGAGATGGCCTGGCAGATGAGATGGCCAGAAGAGGTTCTGAATTGCATACAGGAGAGGCCGACCTCTCAATACATACACCGATATGTAAACTGTTTAGGATAATAGAGGGAATCAATACGGTGACTAACAATTTATAAACTAACCGCGAAGACTGTAAGGTCGCTAGAATCTTATGGCCTAAGTTGGACATAAATAAAACGAAAAGCCTTCAAGGTTTGAGCAAACCTGCAGTTCGTGTGCAGGGGCACTGTGCCATTGCGCCTATGCTCCAACGGTGGCGAGTTCCAACAAGTGGATTATACAGGAGTTGCCAAGATGAGGAGGAGGTAAAATCTATCAACCACTTCCTGTGTCTCTGTCCAGGACTTCAAACAAGCCTACTTTAATGTCTTGGGGATCCTTATTTTACTGGCTTAGAAGAGATAACGAAAGCAAACTTATCGAATCTCCTCAACTTCATCTGGAAAACCAAATGGTTTTACAAGGATAACAAAGGTTAGCAACTCGCATCTCCTGGTAAAATTTTTTAAAGGCATCCCAATGGGCAATATATGTCTCCGAGTAGAAGTGCTGACAACTGTTAGCACGTGCCTTCCGAACATAACCTAACCTAGTGTGGGTTAAAATGTTCACACATATGCTCACTATAAAAATGTATATATCTCGTACAAATCATCCGAGTTATATGTAAATTGATCTCTTAAAAGAAATATTTTTAATAAGTACATGATTTTCGCCATCCATCGAGAATCTTAGATGGCACCTGGGCGCCATACCTACAACTACAAAATATGTATAGCGTAGCGATCCGAAACCTCGCATTTGTCAAGGGCGGAAACTAAACTAGGAGTGATAAATTGAATCGTTCTGTCTGCGTTATCCCAATTTTGTTGAACTGTGTCTAAAGATTCAGCTTCCATTTTGAGACAAATTTCTTCATCGAATTTATTCAAATTAAAATCAATGCAATTTTTAGCCGCTTTTGCTTCGTTTGCTAAAAGGATATTAACTTCAGTCATACTCCCTGTACGACCATTTTCTCTTTGTTTTCGAAAAATTCTAGTTTTGACTACATTTTCAATTCTACTTTAATATCTATATAAATTATTAAGTAGAAATGTATTATTTTTATTTTTTATTTATGTTTCTTGTAAATATTTTCGATTGCATTGTGCATGCCATCTAAAAGGTATGAAATAGAAAACAGAGCACAGTCGCTGAACTAATTATTGTGTTTTGCGCATAGTTTTTAACCGATTTTGCTCATCAGTATCTTATTAAAAAGATATTTTAATTATCTATCAAATGAGTATATATTAATAAGTGTTGAAACAAGTAACAAAGATAAAAAATGACCTTGAATTGAAAAATTACTGTTTTTTGTCCTGAAAACCCAGCTCCAAAACTTTGGGAATATCATTTTTTTGGTCAATGGCATATTCCTAGGGGGTGCGCTCATTAAAAATCGCATTTTAGTTTTTCTGAGCCACCCTAATGATGCACTTATAGCAAGCAATAAAAATATCAAATAAGACGGCTATTAAAGCAATAGCGACAACAACGCCGGTAAAGTAAGGCGACTCTTGGTCTCTTGGTTATCAAAAATTTTTGTACGTAAAATTGAACCAACGAAAGAATCACACAGTCGTATGCTATGTGACCAGGGAATTATGTATGCCTTACATACGCAAGGTGCTCTTGGACAGCGTGGGACAACTCAGGTAATATCCGTACTCTTATATTATTTGTCCTTAATATTGATGTCTTTCTCATCTCAGGCCTACATAACAACTGATAGAACTTTAATATAATCGTCGTTGAGATATAACGCCCCCCTTCTGTTTGGGTTATATCTCAACGACTTACACGATTATTTGGACGGTGGTTTGCAGGTGGAAGAACTGAATATAAGGTTGTTGTTATATGCAGATGATATAGTCATCTTGTCCGATGATGCAGAAACGCTACAGAAAATGATATGGAATCTTGAAACATACTGCGACAGTTGGAATTTAGAGGTAAATTTAGCCAAATCGGCAGTCATGGTGTTTAGAAAAGGCGGTAAGCTGTCTAGTAGAGAAAGGTGGACATACAAAGGGGAAGTGCTTAAAATAGTCGCTGAATATACATATTTAGGGGTAACGCTCACGCCAAAAATGATATTTAAAAAACACCTGGAAAACAGGAATATATCTGCAAAATCAAGCATAAATGCCACTTGGAGTACGTATTTAAATAACGATAAAATTTCAATCAGGGCAAATTGGCAAATGTTCAATGCTATTTGTAGAGCCATACAAGGCTATGCGGCGCAAATTTGGGGGAGTGACATGTTTAGCGAAATAGACAAATTACAATGCTACTTCTTCAAAAGAATTTACAGGCTTCCCAATTTCACTCCAACCTACGCCATAATGCTGGAATCAAATATGGAAAGCGGGCATTTGTACACAATGGACTTGCATTTAAGATACGTCTACAAGACTTTGTTTGAATATAATGAAAGGAGATTGCCAAGAATATTGTCACAAAAAGTTTTGCAAAAAAATGTATTTTGGGCAGAGAGACTAAACGTTTTGGGAAATGAGGCAAGCCTAGTTTGGAATGATGAAACAACAAGCCAAGAATGGAAGAACAATAATTTCGTATTATTAAATCACTTAAAAGTGGAAAACAGAGTAAAAATGTGGCGAAAAGCATTGAGAAGTGAAAGCCGAATTTATAAGTACCTAGACCATAACTTGGGGGCTCAATATTTTACAGAAAGCTTCAGTCGTGCGCACATAATGTGGATTTTTAAGGCGAGATGCGACTTAATTCATTTAGATGGCAAATACAATAGAAACTGTACACTGTGCAATCTCACTGAAACGGAAAGCATACAGCACTTCTTAGGCCGCTGTCCTATACTAAGGCCGTTTAGACGAATTTGTTTTGAGAGAGAAACGTTAGTGGAAGAGGAAGTAATCAATGTGCTTAATGGGGAAAATGATCCTAACTGGAAAAAATTGATTAACTATATTACTAGTGCTTTAAAATACAGAAAACTAATTATAAATGAATTTAATACTTTTTAATTAATATTTAAAAGCATATACAATTAATTTAAATTCTGTATAATTCCTTTTTTGTATTGTAAATATAAATTAAGTTTGTAAATTTAAATTTTAAATTTTGTAAATTCTTAATTTTAATTTTGTAAATTTTAAATTTTAATTTTCTAAACGTTATACAAGAAAGTAAATTTATTTTAAACCAACATCTCCGACAGACGACTATAAGTCATTGTCGTATTCTTTGTTTGTTCAATTCAATATTTTTAAGTAACTATAATGTTTTTAGACTTAAGGCTTATTACTTATTTATGTTAAAAAATTTTTCTTTGAAATTGAATAATAAAGAATCTAATCTAATCTAATCTAATCTAATCTAATCTAATCTAATCTAATCTAATCTAATCTAATCTAATCTAATCTAAAATAAAATATATTAATTTTATTTAATATATATATTATATTAAAATAACTCACAAGTAACACATCGCATCTGCATCGGTATCACACGGAATGCATCTGAAATTATTATTACAATTAACAAAAAAAAATAAAGAAGTGTATTAAAATAAGTGAAGAAAATACGCACCTTATTTATTCACTATTTATATATATATTTTATTTTTGTTTGTTTTATTATTTGTTTTATCTTTCTTTTTTTATTTATTTATTAATAAATAAATATAAATATTAAAAGCACAAACACCGACACTACATTAATAAAAACACGTTTGTAAACAAGACAAGAAACATCAAAGCTTGAAAGCTTTGGTTGAACTAAATACAAAGTACGACGAATTCAAAAACACACGAAAACACAAAGCACAGAAATTACGCCTAGGCGAATAACAGCAACAAAAGACGACAACTACCAAAAATACCAACGGCAAATGTACCGATGCACTACAGGAAAAGCTTCGGTAGTTTGAATATAAATAAAAGCGCATTGTACAAGCAGAGAGACTTGGCTATGTGAATTCAGACAAGAAACAAGCCCAGCTCAGGCTCATTCAGCCTATTGGTCAATTCGATCAAAATTTAGCTTACAGGCTCGTTGAGCCTAACTGGTCCATCCGATCATTTATTGTTAATTGTTCCTAACTAACCTGGCTCATTCAGTCAACATCACGTTCTATACAGGTCTTCCAGCACTTCTAAGACTGGAAGACCAAGACTTCCGTAGGTCGATTTTATCCTAGAAGACAAAGCCGTGTGTGTTTTACTTTTATCTATTCCCGGTGTACCAAGTTTGTGTTATGGAATTAACTTCGAATTTATGAATTAGCTTTAGAATTAATTAAATCTATTTATCCCAGTTTAATAATCAAAAACAAACAACTTTAACTTTATAATATTAATCTATGAAATTTTAAAAGGAGGAATAAAAAAACATAATAATCAAACTTAAAGTGAACTTTATTTCAGTATATAAGAATATTATTGCAACAAACCTGGACAGCCGCTTTGCTATCTCAGGAAACAAAACGACTGGAAAAGTTGGTCGTTACACCGTAAATGACTACACTAAACTACACTAAGTACCTATTTGCGGAGAAGTAGTCATTGTAAAGGTTATGAAATTTAAAGCTTCATTAAAGATAGTTAGTAATGTCGATTACGTTTGGATAGAACATTTTTTGGAAGTCCTGTCAAATTTTCACCGCACTTATATAATTAAAGCATGATATTATTTTACATTTATACATAATACCTTTAACATAATCGAATATAAAATTTTTTCTAAACATGTTAAATATATTACATACATAATTCAATTGACTAACTATATTGCAGAAACCGAGAATAAAAACTTTGAACAAAAAATCGAAATCAAAAACTCAACAGATAGTTTAAAACCTTTCATTGATTAACATATATACTCCTTCAGTGCCACAGTTTATTCATACAAAAATGATTTAGTCACCTAGGCAAATTAAACAAAGTTGAATATAATTTTCAGTTTTGCAGCAGAAAATAGCTTCATGTTTGACTGAATTTTTTAACATAATAACTTCCATATCTGTTTTATATTCGCTAGTCTTTTATAGTATTCATCACTTGAACTCAATTTTTTTCAAACTGTGCCAAATTCTATGCTAACATCGCCGGAAATAAGGTAGTGCCCTGAACTTGTTGAAATTTGCATGAAATGCATATCTGCTATATATAATAATTGGAACTGAAATCAGATAATCTTCCTAAGCATAAATCGACGAAATGCTTTAATATTGAGTCTGTTTGTAAAATATAAATTAAAGATGCGATTCCGATCTCCCGGGTCGGGAAAGATTTGATAACAAATTTTAATATAATCAGGTATCCTTAGAAACTTCTTCCTGTAAGCTATATGCCGATATAGCTTATTTCTCCATTTATTAAATTAAAAAACTATATTCGCCATTTAGCTTCACTTATTGTGTGCAATTATATTAAATGCCTTATACTGTGTACCAC
>NW_024033329.1:0-8007 GCF_002237135.1 Teleopsis dalmanni
CTCTGTTCTACCTGTTAATTCGTACAAAAATTAGAAGTTAATAAACTATTATTGAAAACTGCCGAAGTGACTTACTTTTTTTCTTTTCTAATATATTCAAAAAAACAGTGGCGATTTTCCTTTCTTTACTTTTACAATTTTTATCAAGAAAAAAATATAATAAAATAAAATTTTAAATTTTTGATTTTTAAAACATATTTTCATTCTTCAATATATTTAAAAAAAATAGTTAAAAGTTAGATTAAAATGTTTTATTGAATATATTTACACCAGTTTATGTATACCTAATACATAACTGATGACAATATATATGTAATATAGCAAAAAAGACATTGATAACGATGTAAGCCATATATGTATATTATAGAGCACCTACTACTTATAAGAAATGTATCGTTGAACATATTTTAGGGTTTCATAGAAATAACAAAATTATTTTAAGTTCGCCGGAAATTATATAGCTACATAATAGGTCAGGCCTAAGTGGTGGATCCCTATGCATACTGTAAAAATCCAATAACTCAGTTTATCAGTTAGACAAAATTAACCATATTAGCGATATTTGTCTGTCTATTTCTTTGGTGTTAATGAGAGTGTTAAAAAATTTGTATAAATTTAGACTAATTTTAGACTGGTTCACAAATGACTGTTGAAGTAGTTAAGTAGTTGTGGTCTTTAATTTTTATTATTTCAAAATCGACACAGGTTAACTTGGCGCGTTCTGTTATCATATTGCAATTATTATTATAATTATTATTATGTAGCTTCTACCGGAGCTTCTACCGTAGTCATTAGACTAGAATATATATACATTACTGAGTTGTGTCAATCTAAAAGATAATGTCAATGTCTCAATGTTATTTAACGTAATATTCTAGGCTATGATGGCTTAATATTACGGTGTTTAAAAATACGTGTATTAATACAAAACGTCAATAAATAGTCCATTAAAATTTTATAAGAAGAGTCCGCCGGTACCAATGAAGAAATGTGTACAGACTTAACTTCCACCTTTGTTTAGTGCGAGGCCCATCTACACCTCTACTACTCTTTGGGTCATACCACCCGGTGGTGAGCGCAACTCCACAACTCCACGTCGAATGAATGATGCATTCTTCTTGCATAAGTTTGAGTATCAACCACAGCCACTACGAGTCCAACCGTAACTGGTCAGCACAACTGAAGCTGCGAGCACTGACCCCCATAGTACCGGAGTTACACCTCCGGCCGTGTGTCGCAGGTTGGGACAACACCTATTACCATACACACTTCTCACATAAGTATCGGCGTGAAACCGGGATTTTAGTCGCCTTTTACGACAGGCATGCCTTACCTGAGAAATATTCGAACCATTTCACAGCAAGGGGAAATCTTCGAGACAGTGGTACTGGATGACTGCTTTTAGTACTGTATGTCATTTCTTCATATAATAAGAGCCCTCCACGTCATTTTTAGAACTAATTTTAGCGAGATATATCTAGTATGTTAAAGATCTGGAAATTAATTTCAAGTCGTTTAAAAACCAATTTCAAGAAAGTCCAATTTGTAAGAATTCGAGTGAAAGGTGCTTTGGCTTGCCTCAAAACTTTTTTTATTGTACTTTTTGTTAAAGAATTTTGATGGAAGCTCGTCATTGATACAATTTCCTGTTATATTGTTGTGTCTCGGTATAGAATTAACGTGTATGTTAAATTGCTGAACCATCTGATTTAGAAATCAGGTTTATTTTTAATTATAAATTATTACTTTACAACACTTACATTTTTAAATGTAGTATTTCATTAATGAATAAAAACTATTCATTCTCCCGCCACTGTTTTTGATAATAGAATTGGCACACCTTTACTTATAGTATACAAAATAAAATTTATAAAGAACATTGTACTGGTGAGGTAAAGTTCAATGAATTCTTTTGCACCTAAGCACGCATATAGGAAAGGATTAAAGTACACGAATACTGTGTGTGTGTATACTGTATACTCCTTCCTTCCCGGTATACTCATTTTTGGTTTGACTATAAACACGTGTGAAAACTTTGCCATTTATTAAATGGTAGAACCTCGGATCCATTTACTTTACATCAAAGTGCTTTACTGTAAAACACAACAGTAAGCAACGAGCAGCTTGTATTCAAAGTTAATGGTGAAACATATGTGTAGTGACGTATGAATCTGTATGTGTACAGCCAAATGTATCTTAGAAATACATGTATGCAGACATGCATTGCAGCGCAGATACACGTAAATATCCTTTGGTGCACGGTTTTGCGAAGTTATAATTTATTTTATACACAGGTACGTAGATTTTGTGCCACTTTATATTGTGATTAAACAAGGATTGCGCTGGGATTACGCTATTTCCATTTAAATGTAGCACAGGACAAAAGCAAAAATAACGCCAAAACAACAAAAACGAAAAATAAAATACAAATGTTGGAATAAAATTTATTCTAATATTTTTTTTTTTTATTTGTTCTCAGTTTTTCCATTTTTCATTTAAATTTTCGCAAACTAATTTTAAACTTTGTTGTACGAAAATTTTCATAAACAAAGCTAAGCTAAGCTAAGCCACGTTAAAGGATTGCATATGCATTAGGTGTGGTTTTTAGTGGGCGATATATGGGCTTTTGTGCCGATTTTTGTTCATAATTATTAGCAAAAATGTATATTTAGTTTATTTATTCTGTATTTTTTATTCAATTTATTATGCAGTTAAAACTTACTTCAGAGTATTTATTGTTTTGGAATATGAGGCGGCAGCATGAGTGAAGTTTTTCCTTCATACTCGCAGTGAAACAGAGTTTTGCATTGCTATAGAAATAATTTAATTAGACAATGCATATATAAATCAAATAAATCTGTATATATAATATTAATAAATATAAAATATGTAGTAGTAACAATTTAAAATAATACAAATTGATTTTAATGTAATTAAATTTTTTCTAGCGTTTTTGCATTTATATGCAATATTAAAAGCTATTTTGCTGCAATCGACAGAATTTAATTTAGAATCTTTTATTTTTTATTTCCGCAAATGTTTCGATTCGCTCAGCAAATGCAACATCGACAGCTGTTCAAATATTTGCAATAGAAATTCCATTTTATTTACAACAATTTTACAATATCTAAAGGATATTGATGCTATTACATTTGCAAATGCAATAATAATAAAACGAAATTGTTTAGAATTGCTGAGTATTTCACGTTTTTTATTCTGCTGCACTCCGTGTTGCATTTTAAATTATTTGGTGCACTGAAAGAGTTTCCTATCTCAATACGTGAATACTGATTTTATATCCTTTATATGTTTTTATAGTTTATTCCTATACATAAATATTAATAAGAGTGAAGTTAAAATTGTAGTATCGCAATAGTTTATTAATGTATAATTCCACTAGAGACACAAACTTAGGTGTATTTATGCGTACTTTGCCATGCTTGCTTTTCTTTAGAAAGCAGAAGAGGAATATCATATAATATAATATTTATTGATTTCATTTATAGAATGAAAAGAAGTAGAAATATATTTTATATATATATAACATAAGAATTATGGATGCACACAGATTAACAGTTCCAACGGACTACTCTTATAGCTATGATTTAGAGAAGAAAACAGAAAATATGTTATTACTTGTCTACCTTAGCTTTGCTGATACTCTCTCGTAGGCATTGAACCGGGTGAAGTTTCAACATTCTTGCGTGTATTAAAGGTACTCTCCTTATCAAAAAATGCAACAGTTTCCCGACCAAGAATAGTAGTTGCTTTATCGCTATTAAATGAACATGTTATCCTGTGACGCAAGCTGGCATGAATCACCTATGTGTTCAAATGCAAATGGGAGCTTAAAACTTACATTACAAAGCCTCAATTACTTTTTAAAATATTGTTGGCTTCCTAACACTAATAGGTATTATTGAAAAAAGTGGTAATCAAGTTGACTGTTGTATATATATGTAAAATAGGGGGAATGAGTCTGGCCGAAAAGGGGGTATTTTAGTCCTTATAGTACATATTAATGTTACAGAGTCAGGCACACCATTTCGACGACAGTCGATTTGATGGTGCATAAAGCATTCCACCATTCCACATTTACATATGAGTATTCTTTATTTAAAGTTTCCGGAATACTAAAATAATTGCACTTATGGTAAAACATTTCAGCCTGTCTAAAACTGGACTGATACAAAGAATGCACTATGACTCTTTACTGTCCATTTCACAAAAACGACAAGTATCAGTGTCTGATAGCTCCAACTTATTTAAGGAATGCCACAGATTGCATTAACCTGTATAGTACCCGAATAGAGTCATTAAGTCTACCCTGCTTAGCGAAGGTACCACACATGATATTCCTTTTGCTGGGATGAGAATTTGTTTTACAGACGTTGGCGTATATTAGGAAGCCAATGGTTTGTAAAAACAAGTAGCTTTTTGTTAGTCCACAGAAAGACTCAAGTCCAATTTAGCATATTTTCACTTCTCTTGACTGGGTATAATAAATATAAAATTACCATAGCCCAATATTTTCACTTGTGAGAAAATTAATTGCTTCACGAAGTACCGTACTATCTTATCTAAAAAGTTGCAGGAACAAAATAATATCCCCTCAGAACTAAAGAAATTGAATTCCTAACATTTACTTAGTAAACCCCTTTACACCATTCCGTATATTCCGTATAAGCAATTATTATATATTTTAGCTGTTATTATCTTGGCATTATTATTACAACTAAACCTATTTAAGGATTAAAATTGGATTATAATTGTTTCTATTTTTAATCGAATTTATGAAATGACAACAAAACTCGCTAGTTCGATGTATATTTGTTTAGTCAATTCACACATATTACATATGAGTAAATTCGTAATAATAACAAAGAACTAATGAGTGCTTCGAACTAATTTTACCAAAGTCCCTACTCCAGTCTTTATTAGTCTTATATTTATCTTTCGTTCTCTTTGTTGGCCATACGAAATCTTCTAATTCCCAGAAAGCAGCAATTAAAGTATATCAAATTATATTCCTTAATTGTTAGTGTCATCGTAACACGCGGTTTTCTTCCTTAGTAACAAGCTTAGAATCTTTAGTGAATTTCTATATATAATTGTAAGCATGTTTGCCAGTAATCATACGTCACTCGATAGTTGTAATTTAGTACATTTGCTTGATCGATATGCAAATTCCATAGCTGCCTTACGCGTACTTTCCATTCCTTTAGGTGGAAAACACAAGTCTGTTTTCTATGCCAGACAACAACAGAGACAGGCACATAAATTTAAGAATGGTCGATGCACTGCAATTGCCTTCGGTTAAAGACATTTCTAAAAGGAATAACTTTAAATAAAAAATATTTAAATTAAATATATACATCATTTAAATATTATTTTATATTTTTTCTGCTTGCAGTTTTACTTGTTAACGGCTGCCTACTACAAAATTTCCCGATTGCATTTAATATTAGAAAAATAAACATTTGACAATAAAAGAAAAACTGCATTCTCGCATTCTCCAAGTTTTCATCAAATAAAATGGGTCGGAAAATTACTGTCGCAGTCTCGACACTAAATCAATGGGCACTGGATTTCGAAGGCAACTTAGCCAGAATATTACAGTCTGTCTTGGAAGCCAAAGAATTGGGCGCTTCATATCGCACAGGACCTGAATTGGAAGTGAGGTACATAAATAATTTGAAATAAATTTAAATATTTTTTCATTAATTTTTCTCATTTAATTGCATTCTGATATTCTCTTTGCAGTGGCTACAGTTGTGAAGATCATTTTCGTGAACCGGACACTTATTTGCACTCATGGGAAGTTTTACTGGAAATCATGATGTCACCCATTTGGTAAATATAATAATAATAAATTTTATTTTATTTGTCATAAATTAATTTTTATCGTAAATTTTCCATTTTTCCCTTTGCCTCTTTCTCTTTTTGTCATATTCTTCTTTGGCATTAATGCAGTGAAAATATGCTGGTTGATGTCGGCATGCCAGTAATGCATCGGAATGTTGCCTACAACTGCCGGGTTGTGTTCTTTAATCGTGAAATACTACTGATTCGCCCCAAAATGGCAATGTGCGATGACGATAATTACAGAGAGTCGCGCTGGTTTACGGCTTGGACAAAAGTAAGTCTACATTTGGGAAAAATATAAAGAATTAAACTTATCTGTTTTTATTTTAATTGAAAATTTAATTGCGCTTGCAGTCACTGCAAACTGAAGAGTACTTCCTGCCACGAATGGTTGCGCATCACACTGGGCAAACCACAGTGCCAATTGGTGATGCAGTTATTGCTACAAAAGACACTTGCATTGGGTATGAGATATGCGAGGAGCTTTGGAATGTTCGAAGGTTCTTATTTTTCTATTTTATTTGTTGCATTCCATTAAGGGAAATAATTTCTTTTTTAAATATTTAAAACATGCTTTACATTTATCAGTAAACACATCGAAATGTCCTTATCTGGCGTGGAAGTGATTGTCAACAGTTCTGGCAGTTATATGGAATTGCGAAAGGCTTATATTACTACCGATTTGGTACGCAACGCTAGTTTTAAGGCGGGTGGTGCCTATTTATTCAGTAACTTACGTGGGTGTGATGGACAGCGCGTGTATTTCAATGGTTGTTCGGCAATTGCATTGAATGGAGAAATTGTAGCAAGAGGAAAACAGTTTTCCTTACAGGATGTGGTAAGTGGAAATGCTATGTTGATGCAATGAAATTAAATAAATAAATAAAAGTGAGGCCAAAAAGGTCTACTCAATAAACATTAAATATTAATATGAAAATCTGCTTCGAAGCAAAATGTGAAATAAAATATTTATTTAAAAATAGTAGAAGTTGAGTTGAGCACTAAAGCGATACTTGAAATTATAATGAATATTACTTCAGTATCAAATCAATACTTGAATACATTGTGAAATTGTTCTTAAAGGAGTTAAATTTTTTTCTTTTAAGGAAGTAACAATAGCCACAATAGATCTTGAAGATATACGTTCATATCGCGTCTCCCAACGTTCACGTTGTAACATAGCTGCCTCCGCGCCCACCTATCCGCGTATTGTGTGCGATTTTGAGATGTCCACACACAACGACATATTTAAATTTGCCAGTACTCCAATGCAGTGGATATATCATTCACCTGAAGAAGAAATTGCAATGGGTCCAGCTTGTTGGCTATGGGATTACCTTCGTCGCTCTGGTCAAGGTGGTTTCTTTCTGCCGCTAAGCGGTGGTGTTGATTCAAGTAGTTCTGCTACAATTGTACATGCAATGTGTCGACTTATTGTTAATGCTGTTCAAGCTGGAGATGCGCAGGTTCTTCACGATATACGTAAAATACTAGCTGACGCTGAATATACACCTGATAATCCCGCCGCTCTTTGCAATAGACTTCTAGTTACATGTTTTATGGGCAGTGTAAATTCTAGCAAAGAAACACGCCGACGCGCTTCACTATTAGCTAGCCAACTTGGCAGTTATCATATAGAAATTAGCATTGACACAGCAGTGAATGCATTGCTAGGCATTTTTAATGCCGTGACAGGCCTAACACCTCGCTTTCGTACTCAGGGTGGTTGTGCACGTCAGAACCTCGCATTACAAAACATACAATCACGCATTCGCATGGTGCTTGCCTATATATTTGCGCAACTCATGTTATGGGTACGAAATCGTCCCGGTGGTTTGCTTGTTTTAGGCTCGGCAAATGTAGATGAATCCTTACGTGGTTACTTAACAAAATACGATTGTTCCTCCGCTGATATAAATCCTATAGGCGGTATATCAAAAACTGATTTACGCCGCTTTCTCAACTATGCTAAAGATAAGTAAGTCAACTTTTTTCACAAAAAGCTTAAATTTTTTTTTTAATTTCATGTTTTGTATTTTAGATTTAATTTACCTGTATTGGAGTCCATTGTCGAAGCTCCGCCAACAGCAGAATTAGAACCTTTACAAGATGGTCAACTGATGCAAACCGATGAACAAGATA